>NW_020524040.1:0-129910 GCF_003368295.1 Carassius auratus | reverse complement strand
GCAATGTTTTTCTTGGTGATTTCCTCTGTGATCATCAAGCATTACATGATCAGACTGAGGACACAGCTCTGTCTTAAAGCAATAAGCTCTTTTTCAGATCCTTTTTGCACAATATTTGTATTATTATGCTTACTAGAACGCTGATGTGCGATCATTTGTGAGTGTGTCTGCTCCTGTCTGAGCTGCTGTCTATGTGAAACATTCCAAAACAGGTTCCATTAGTTAGTGGATGATGTCTTGCCTGTGTATTTTAGTGTTTATTTTTAGATGTTATTTGAAATCTGTTAAATTGTTTGCACTCTATTTACTGCATGTCAGTTATTTCAGTTACTTCAGTTACTTATTTTTCATTATAAAACATAAAAAAAAAAATAAAATAAAAAATTATGCTTTTGCATTATACCCTACCATTCAAAATATTTAAGTCAGTAAGATTTTATTGAAAAAATAAATAATAATAATAATAATAATTCGGTAAATACACTGTTACATAAAATTTCTATTTCAGATAAATGCTGATCTTTTGAACTTGTATCAGAGTTTTCACAAAAATATTAAACAGCTGTTTTCATCATTGATAATAATAATACATGTTTCTTAAAGCGAATGATTTCTGAAGGAACATGTGACTGTGAAGACTAGAGTTATGATTCAGAAAATTCTACTTTACATCACAAATTATATGATTTGTTTTTAAGAATTATTTTGAATGGTAGGTAATAAGTTGTTCTGAGACTTGTGTGATGGAATTTATTACAGCCTTTTGATATGCAATCTTTAAGTATTTATTAATGGCCTGTAAAGCCAATAAACCCTTATAACATCCACATAATATGTGCATGATACTAAAAAGGGAATGTTTACATGAAGAAACTCCACTCACAGAAATCAACCCGAGTAATAAATAACCAGAAATTCCATGTGCATAAACAAAATGACCAGATGTGTTACGTGACACGTTGATTGATTGATTTATTTTTTCAGAAATTAGTCATTAAGGTTTTCACATTTCAGAAACTTAGGCTTGAGAACAAAATTTTATGTTCTGGTTCATTGTGCCAGCATCATTCTGATTTATTATGCTTAACTTTTATCGTACCTGGGATATTGCTATCCTAATAACCCATTGCTTTTTCTCTCCATCTCTCTGCAGGTCACCGAGTGAAGCCGGACGACCCTCATAAGCAGTTCACCGATCGCCTGAGTGACATCGAGCGTTTCCAGAGGGCCAGCATGAGGATGAACCCTGGCAACGGACCACCCGCTCCCACCAGACCCATTACAACCCCTCCAACTCCACACCGATACCAGGTGCGTGTTTTGTCACTAGATGCCCTACAGATCCAGTGTATGTGTTTGCGTGAGTCAGACGTTCAGACTCATCACAACGACTCGCACCTCGATGTCTGGAATCTAGCAAGCCCTCTCAAGCTGTGCTCCCACGTCAGCGTGTGCGATTGTGGCTGAGGATTCGTTCTCAGATGCATATAAAGACCTTTTGAGCATGATGTCTGCTAGCAAACCAGCAAAACTCTCACACTCTCAAAAGCACGTATGCACTTCGCTCGCAGTCTATCTTTCTATTTCAAAATAGACATACACACCCAGGCAGATTTCACCACCGCACCCGTTTCGGTAATGTGTGTGTGTTGCTGAAATGTGCTTCTTTTATTCATTTCTGTTTGCTCACTGTTTCTGCAGAGTAGACTGAATCACATTTCAAAAGAACTCAGACTGGTGTGTGTTTACAGCCGTCTGACTCACATCTCACTCCAACTCTCATCTAAGATCAAGAGCTTCAAATGAGTCTTATTTAGTTCTTTCAATCATTCGGGTCCTAAACCTATGGATTTATTCCTTACTTCTCTCGGTTTCTAAGTTGGATGCTGTTTGTAAGCTGGATACACAATGAAATCTTATATATCAAACTTCTTTGATTTTGTCATTTTTTATAAAACATTACGCCTTTTTTATTTATCTTTGTTTGCTCACTGCATCTGTAGTGTAGGCAGAATCGCTCATATTTTCTTAAAAACTCAAACAGAGTTGTCGTGTGTTTACGATTATCTAAGCAGTCGTGACACACATCTCTCTCTGCGATCAATCAAAAAGCGAGAAAGACCAAATGTTCCCAAAGGTCAAATCATGTCCCGCTGCAGTTCTTTTATCTTTTTTTCATTCTTTTTGACCATTCGCAAATCCAAAAAAGCGAACCAAATCCTATTCATTTATGCCTTACAGTAAGCTTGTAAGTTCTGATAGAATGTTAAAACCAGATGGGTGTACAACATTGATTTTGTCAGTCACTTAGCTTCTATTTCTATCAGGTCAGGTTAGGTAGCTCCACCCACATTCAAATCTCATTGGTTCCATTCTTATTATTGGTTTTTAAGTAAACACCGTATGAGAATTATGTAGTGATTTATGTGTGACTAACAATTGTGAAAAACAACTTCAAGAGGTGTCTTTTCTAAAAAAAAATATATTTGTTATAACAAAAAGTGATTTTTTAAACAAAAATTTAAATAAGTCTGTACTGCTCCCCAAGGCTGCATTTATTTATCCAATAATACAGTAAAAACTAATATTTTTATAAATATTTGTATAGGTTAAAATTTTTACTTTAAAGTGTAATTTATTTCTCTGATGACAAAGCTGATTTTTTCAGCAGCAATTAGTTTTCAAAGTAACATGATTCTTTAGAAATCATTCTAATATGCCGGTATATTGCTCAATAATATGATGATTTGGGTGCTGATTCATATTTTTGCATTTTTCCTCATATTGTTTGATGAATAGATACTAGATAGATGTTTTGACCAAAAGAACAGCATTTATTTAATAAAAATAATTTTTTTATATGTGACCCAAAACCTTAAGTCTTAATTGTCAATTTTTTGAAATTGAGATCTATACATCCTCTGAAAGCTGAATAAATATGCCTTCCTTTGATGTATGGTTTAATAGGACCGGACAATATTTGTTCGAGATACACATTTGAAAATGTGGAATCTGAGGGTGCAAAAAAATCTAAATATTGAGAAAATTACCTTTGAAGTTGTCCAAATGAATTCTTAGTAATGCATATTACTAATAAAAAATTACGTTTTAATATATTTACGGTAGGAAATTTACAAAATATATTCATGGAACATGATCTTTACTTAATATCCTAATGATTTTAGGCATAAAATAAAAATCTATAATTTTGGCTATTGCTACAAATATACCCCAGAGACATGAGACTGGTTTTGTTCTCCAGGGTCACATATATATTTTTAGCATGCCTTTAATCACACTTTTAATCAGTTGAATGCATCCTTGCTGAATAAATGTAAACATTTATATATAAATTTAAAACAACAGATATATAATTTTGTTTTGTAACTTGTGTCTGCTTAGGACATAATGTAATGGTCAACCGGACCCCATAAAAATGTGGTTACGTTTCATAACCTTCATTATTGATGAGCAGTGTATCCACAGTGAGCCAGTGAATGTATCGCTGGTGTTTTTGTTTGGGGTTTTTGGTAAATTCCTCCATCAGACTGACCTGATTTCTGAAGGGTGGACGCTTACACAAGCATTCCTGCAAAACCAAAGCTGTGACTCATCCAGAGCTCAGCGCGAGAAGAATGGGAGATTTACGCTTACCGCATCAGGAGTGTGCTTGAGCTAGTGAAGCACATCTAGTATCCATATCTGCTGGTGGATTAGAAGAGGAATTATGTCTTCGTGGTGCTGTCAAGAGACCAAGACTGCCGACACACACACACACTTCTGAAGCAGACATAACACATTAACAGAGCTTTAGCTGTCAGGAGACTGCTTGTCTAACAGTGCTGTGTGAGTGTGTGTGATACATCAAAACCTCATTGTTTGATATTAGCATAGTTATCTCTCACCTCAGGGCACTGTCTCTCTGGCTGGCTGTCTGTCTCTCTCGTCGTCCCAACTTCATCTTTATGCCTAAGTCTCAAGAGATTCTGTCAGACAGCTCTGTGTGGTATGAAGTTTGCGGACAGACATGTGTAAAATAGGCATGTTTAATCAGATTTACCACACTCATCGCAGGGTAATTAGATGGTTTCTCATTCCACCTGAATGATGCAAACTCTGTGTGTGTGTGTGTGTGTGTGTGTGTGTGTGTGTGTGTGTGTGTGTGTGTGTGTGTGTGTGATTGTTGACTGCATCATCCTGGAGTCTTGAGGTTAGCAGATTGTTGATGACTGTAAACAGATATTAAGTTACAAAATTCACAGCACAAACACAGACATGGTTCATACTTAAACAGATTTATCAAAGCACACAACACCGTCCCACGAACACACACGTACACACACCTGTTGTCATGCCGGTGGAGCAGGGAGGCGAATTAAATTCAGCTTTCGTTATCATGCAGCAACATGTTTCAGACAGAAATAAATACGAATGAAGAATAAAAGAAAATGCAGAGGGAGTTTAATGAAGATAAAAAATAACAAGCACACAGAGGTGCGAGCAGAGCGGTGTGTTTATTTTGGCAGCGTGTATTCATGCACTCATGCATATCCCACACACTGCAGAACAGACATGCACATGAAATATGTCTGTGCAAAAGAGTCATTATTTTGCATAATGACAAGAAAGTCTACATTATGGACCATTTGTTATTAGTATTATTTATTTTTTATTTTTTTTGGCATTGTTAAAATTTGTCTGTCACTCTCTCCCTGAAACTGCATGAAGGCATTGCCTATAAAAAAAAAATAATTATAATAATTGTTTAATTTATCATATTTTTATATTTTGCCAATTCTGAGGAAAGCCAGTTCTCTTACTCTCCATTCTCTTCTCTGCACAATAATACTATATTGTTTATTGCTTTAAATGCATATTGTATTATATACACTTAAAATAATATATATTTTAGAGCAGATTTGCAAATTATATTTTATATTTTTAAAGTCATATTACTATTAAGTTACATTGCTACTTTTAGTGGCATTAGTCCTCTCAGAGATGCACAAAGCTCACATATTGTACTGCTCACAGACTGTTTCTGTGACATGCTGCTTTAATAGTGGTAGAAGTCTGTCTGTTATTGACGCTGTGTATCAGCCAATCAAAATATTTGAGGGAGATGTTTATTTTCAGCAGAAGCACCAGCTGTGGCCTGAACAAGAGCATTTATACTGAAAAATGTATCATTGTGCGGTGAAAACCAGAGAGGGAGTCTGAGAACTCCATGTTGTTAGTGCATCACTACTACTATTGCTCAAGATTTATTCAAACTCCTAACATGAAGTATTAAACTTTGGAGTTACAGACATGAACGATACTTCAAGTTAAAAACAAACTCCCATAGATTTGCATTGAAGGGACGCAAGCTTTTGTCCTGGACTAGTAATCAACCACCCTAGAAAACAAAATCTAGGTTTTGCATGGACAAGCACCATTCACATCTCCGAAAATGTAAAAATCGACTCACATACGTCTCGTATCTCAAACGTGTATGTGTGTTTGTCACAGCAATTAGCTTGTAACAACTATCTGATCTCGGTTTAAGAGTAAACAGGATTTATTTGCATGTCAAATTGGCAGTTCAGTGCACTGACACACACACACACACACACAAACATGCTCTATAAATCCCAAAGTATCTTATTTTAGACTCGTGCAGTGACTGTTAAAGAGAGAGACTGCTGTGTTTTAAAGCATTCAGATCATGCACACACATACAGGCACCACACGCTAGAGATAAGATATCTGATCACACACACCTTCATTCCTCTTGACACACTGATACTTTTCTTGGCTCGTCAGCAATATAAAGTTTTCTTTATCTTTATCTACTCAACCACACTTTTTGACAGATGGGGTTCTATGTGTGTGTGTTTGTGTGTGTGTGTGATGTGACACCAGCATAAGATTTCATGTTTGTTTTTCTCGGCTCATTTGATAAAAACTAGCATCTCTATCACATTGAACGTGTGTGGACAAATTAATTGTGTCACAATCCTACAAATACACACACATAAATTTATTCCATTTATGCATATTTTGGTTTGGTAAATCTCTGTTCATTAAAATATCTCAGAATATTGCAGCTTGTAAACAAAAATGTTTATTTTATTATTAATATTTGTGTTAATTTACAGCAATTTAAATAGCAAATACAATGTCATCATATAAATCTTAAATATTATCAAAAGGATATAAAACATTAAGTTTTCTTTTAATGATATCACACAGCACTTTATAATTTATTGCATTAATTAACATTTTGGTTTGATGCATTTGTTTAATATTCTGGATTATTTTTTGCTGTATATAAATGAAAAATATTTTTATTATGTTTATTTTATATATTTTTTTTTATTTAGATTTACATTTACTGCAACTTTTAAAAGGGAATATATAAATATCTAAAATATACTAAATAATTGATAAATAATTTTGTGATTTTTTTTATATCACATTGTGCCTCAATTATAAACTGTTAATGCATATTTTGGTTTGATAAATTAACATATATATATATATTAGTGTGTGTGTGTGTGTGAAAGAGAGAGTGAGTGTAAAAAAAAGGAAATGACGAGTGATTACATTTTTTTTTTTTTTTTTTTTGTAGCATTATGGCCAGATCAGATTGACCCTCCTGCACTGAAGACTTGCAAAGTGGAAGACGACTTACGCTGGTCAAGTAAGAAACAGTCTTACTTTGACTTTCTTTATTTCCATTTCGTCTTGATCTATTTCTTAGCCATACTGTTTCAGAAATATACTTTTATTTTCCATGATCGTTCAGTGGTGCTCTTATATGTTGTTGGTAGTTAAAAGAAAGTATGAATCACTGTAACAAACAGATCATCAAAAACCACACACACACACACACACCACTGCCCCTCAGATGATGTGTGTGGGGGTGTTTTTCCCTCATAATAGGTGAATCATAAAATTAATAATCTAATCAGAACAAAGCATTTTGTGGAGGGGCTGAAACAAACAGATAATAAAAAATGATCTGCTTTTGCTCACACACGCATCCACATGCATGGACCCAGAAACATCTATAAACATTCTTAGTGTATGAAATACACACACACACACCCTCTTGATTCGGCACACACACACACATATAAACACTCTTACTTGAAAACATTCACACAAACTCTGGCTGCCATGGACACACAGCCACGTACCTGGTTCTGGCACGGTTTTCCTTCCCCACGGCGATGCAGAATTCCTGCCCTTCCTGTTCCAGCAAACCCCAAACATCCAAACCAGCTGAGTCATTTTTATCTCCAACACACACAAGATTCTCTTTGTCACACCAGCCCCTGTGACATTTAAGTTATAGCTTTCTTTAATTGCACTTTGATTGATTTATAATTTCTAATAGACTCGCTGTGTATCAGGTGACATATTTCAAAACACCAAATGGCAGTTTCATCAGAATTCATGCTCTGCAAGGTGAAGAAATAATTGACATTTATTAAAAGCCACACTGCAGCTAAAAATATTGTCACTCCTCTACTGTGTGTTTAATTTAGTTCGGTACACAAACTTCTATACAAATTCTGAGCATACTTCAGGTCAGTCAATATTAGATTAGATTCCTTTATGTTGTTGTAAAGAAAATCATTTTGGAATCAAAAGTTTACAAATATGTTTAAAGGCATAGTCCAGCCAAAGATTCTAATTCTGTCATCATTTATTCACTCTAATGTCATTCCAATCCTGTATGCTTTACTTTTATCTGTGGAATGCAAAATAAGATATTTTGAAGAATATTGGTGACCTCACGGTTTTGGCTCCCATTGTCTTCCGTAGTATGGACAATAGGGATGGGAGATATGGACTATATCACAATATTTTCTGGTAATTATTGCGATAATGATATAAATTATGATAACTAATATGCATCCACTGAGAGACAAAAAAAATTCTGTTTCTTTAGAGAGAATTATTATCTTTCCTGTTTTTACCCAAAATAGAGTATTGTGAGCACAAACGTAATGCAGTCTCTTTCATTCATACTGGACGCTAGAGGGCGCACTCACACAGAAATTCCACAAATGCATCACAGAAGTAAGAGAACTCATGACATTCCAGGAAATCCCTAATATGGACAAAGACATAGCTATTGCTGTAGCCGAGTAAAAAGAAGATAAAAATGCTTAAACTAATCAAACATGAAGGCATTAAACACACAAGTGTGACAATATGTTTATTTGTTTTCTTAAACCATCTTAGGTATTTAAGAATAAAGTATATTTAGAATGCAATGCTAATCAACATAGACTTTATCACGGTTTAAACTGTTTTATAAACTATAAAATAGTATGATTTCTGCCTCATTCTGTGATATGAAACCTCATCGGGTTACAAAAAGAAGTTATTTCAAATACTTCATGCCACTAATGGTATGAAGTGAATTTGGAGTAAAAGTATGTCAATAAATCTCTTTGTTGGACAAGAGGTTTGTAAAAAGTCACATGCAAAACTGTATCGCATATGTGCTAGTGTAGTACATTTATCGCACAGATTGATTTTTTTTGTTGCACGTTACAGCCCTGACCAAATCAGTTCCAGATTGTAGAGGTAGCTCATTATTTACCCATAAACCCCCTCTGTTTCACGTCCACCTTACACCGTTTTGCTCTGCACGGTGGCATACAGAAATACTGTAACAACTAGATTTTATCGTTCTGATCACGGGAAGACTAATTCTTATCATGAGGAGAATTATAACTGGTATATCGCAAATTATAAGTTGTCGTACATCCCTAATAGACAAAAATAAAATGGAAGTCAATTTATGTGAACATGAACATTCTTCAAAATACATGTCTCTTTTTCACAGTCTTTCACTGTCAACCATCACAGGGTAATTAAGAGTATTCACTCCAACATTTAACTGTGGGTGTCTCTCTTGATACTCTACAGTGTGCACGAGGCCAAAGAGAGATTGACACACACACAGAAACATGTTTGGAAGGCAAGATTTTGTTGCACAATTCCCAGATTTGTTGTAGAACTGCCAAATATGGATTTGAACTTTTCGCAGCATACCTCAGGTCAATATTAAATCTGATTAGTATACACTAATGTAAAATTTCCCCTAAAAAATCATTTTAAAATCATAAGATTTAATGAAGTTTTTAAATGTTTGATTCAAAGAGAAATGTAAATTATGTCGTTATTCACCCCCCCCCTCCCCCCTCCCCCAAGACTTTCTTCTGTGGAACACAAAAGAAGATTATAATTTTTATATATATTTTTTCTTTTACTTTGGAAGTCAGTGGGACCCAGAACTGTTCGCATACCTCTTCTTTTGTGTGTCACATGAGAAATAAATGTATTCTGGTTCTGAATAACATGAGGGTGAGGAAACAATAAACGTTTTTGGTCTTTTTTGTATTACTATCCCTTTAAGTACTTATTTTGTCTCAGATGTTTCTCTTAAAAGTCCTTAAAATATAAGTTTATTGTGTCAGTGTTAAAATCTCAGATCATTTGGGTTTAGAAGAACTTGAACAAATTTTTGCATTTGTGTGGAGGAGATTATTGAGGTTTTTTTCTTAGGAGAAACATCTGAGTAGTAGAGGAGTTTTATTTTGCTCTCCATTGCTGTCCATGAGGAACAATTGGAATATTAAATAGATCTAACTTGTGCTGTGGGTTCTGTGCTGCAGACTTGCGTGAGTGTTATGTTGACTCACCGCTCTTAATGGCAATGATCAGAAACGCCTACAGAAATAACAAGATCCAACAGTTCTTATATTTCATAGTAATTGCTTCTGAAAGAATATTGATTCCTTTTAATGTCCTACAACAGCTAAAGCTGCTTAATAATTGTGATTTTTGGATCAATAATAATGCAGTCGTTTCAACAAATGGATTTTAGAGTCAATACGTTCAAAATTCCTCACTGGAGAAAAAAAAGGGCATTCCTGATTTTTTCACAAATGCATTTCATTGTGATCCAGGTCCTGAATCAACGACCTGATTTGTAAATCTCCAGTACAGTATCAGATGTTTGTGAATGGTAACCTGAGCCGTCCTGATGTATGAGACATGTCCGAGATGAGCTAGTTTGCATGCGACGTGCCGTGTTGTCTTATGGACTACAGCTCTAACATAAACACACAAGATCTCCATGTTTGCCTGAGTCTCATGTTCTCTGCCTGTTGGAGCGATATGCCATTACCTTCAGTTATCATTCATCAACATCCCGTGCAAACATTTAGCCATTTCAGCCCTGCTCCAGTTTTCTACCTGCTTGGAAACCATCCGTTTGTCATTTGTACAAATAAATGAGATTGCCACCATGATTTTTCCAAACATCTACATTTGTACTAGCATATGTATTGTTCTCAACATTCTTTTTGTGAAATATCTTGCTTATAAAGTGTGTTTGTGTTATCTTTTATCTATAATAATGTCATTTATATATAATAAATAAACACACACACATATATTAGCTTCATAAAAATCAATAAAAATCAGTGTCTCGAAGCTCAGTCTATATATAAAGCACAAACATGCTTTACAAGCAAGATATTTTACAAAAAGAATGTACCTGGTATAAAAAACTATTTAAATTGTAGATGTTCAGACAAATGACCAAACGCTAGTGGTACATGTTAATACTCACTGTGCAACACCATTTGGTTAAAAATAATAGTTAGAAGCTACATCTAGTGATTGTTTGGTTGGTTCCTGTGGGTTTGTGTCACCAGTTGAGCATAAAACCACATAGTAGAAACTCAAACCATGAACTAGAACACAAGTCTGGGATCCACATCATTGTATGATTGTTGGACATGTGGTATTTTTGATATCCTATATTCTGAAGCAAATATACATGACTGGATTAGATTAGAAAGAGTTTGGAGTATATATTTCAGTCTTTATGTCTCCGTGTCTTTCTTTCTCCTGGCCACATGATTTGCCTGGTCCAGGTGTAATCCGTCGGTTTTTGCATTGCCATTTTCCAGGTGAGGGTCGAGATTTGCATCCTCACCAGAATCCTGATCCCAGACAAAACATGCACAATTCCTGCCGCCTAGCTACTGCTTGCTCTTCTGTTAACAAACAAAATCAGTTTCTACAGCAGTCAAATGAAGCAGACCTCTTTAGGGATCCGGGTTACACGCTTGACTGTGGGCTAGTGGAACTGAACTGATCGCTGTGATGGGCCAAATCACAATGGGGGAAGGATAACAGCATTTGATAGGGGCCGTTCACAGCCGAATGTACATTTTTTCCATTTATTTTCATTTAGAAAAATTAATGCTGAACTTTAAAACAGTGCTTTTTCCCACCTTATGGCCGTAACTGCCATTGACTGCACAGAAGGATTTTTTCCCCCTCAGTTAGTCATGGCTTAGTTGTGCCAAGACCAAACGTCCCTTGAAATATTTTATTAATATTAGCATTCAAATATTTGCATTAGAATGAATAATAATATTGTTTCTGTAGAACTTGTCCCATTAACTATTTTTTATTAATATTAATTGATTTATAAAATGTATTAATATTTAATATTTTTCTTTAAACATGTCTGTTATTTTCCAAACAACAATAATTACTATTAATATTGTTTATGCTGAACTTTTTTCCCAAAACCGTTTTTATATTAATTTATTAATATTTCATATTTTTCTTTAGAAATGTCTGTTATATTCCCCATAACAATTTTATTAATATTTATATTTAACGTCACTGCAAATTTGTAAGAGAAACCTAAACATCTTGTGAGGATAAAAGTGTGTTCAACATTAAATCCATTACTTTTATTTTATATTATTATAAAATAAAAAAGTGTATTTTTATGAATATTTACTTATTAAGAATGTTGATTAGTATCAATTGTAATAGTTATTTTCCCAATAATAGACTTTAATAATATTAACATTGATATTAATGGTAATATTGATATTAATATAAAACATGAGAAGGTCAATGTGAGTGTAAAAAATAATACTGAGTGTAAGAAATTTACTTCTATTAAAATAAATAAATAAATATTTTGTGGTTAAGCCACCAAGGGGCTTGAAAAGTTTGATAACCTCTGTTCTGGAAACTTTCATGTTGTAAGTATCCTGTCAGGCACTAGAGGGAGACACTGAGTCTGAGTGAACGTGTGTCTGTGAGGGTAATGAGGGTGAACAGCCTCTACAGTTTGGGTGTTATATCTGGTCTGCAGCTGTTTCTCAAATCGTTTGTCAGATTTCCGCTTCGAGTAATTAATCTCGTATGGTGCGTGTGTGTGTGTGTGTATGAGTGTGTGCTCTTGTTTTTGTGACATATCAGGACACAACTCTGTATAATGACATGGGAATGACACACTTTTATTACAAGGAGAGGGTGACTTATGAGGACATAACCCATGTCCCCATTTTTCAAAACGCTTATAAATCATACAGAATTGAGTTTTTTTGAGAAAGTAAAAATTCACAAAGTTTCCTGTGAGGGTTAGGGTTAGGGTTGGTGTAGGGCCATAGAATATACAGTTTGTACAGTATAAAAACCATTACGCCTATGGGATGTCCCCACTTTTCACAAAAACAAACGAGTGTGTGTGTTTGTGTGTGTGTGTGTGTGTGTGTGTGTGTATGCATGAGTAAAACTGTGTAGACTGGCAGGAATTTCTTGCCATTTCAGTTCAATCTACGGCAGCTGAAACCTTGAATTCTCCTTAGTTCAAATCAGATTCTGGCCCCCCAAACGGGTAAAAGAGAAAGTCAAAACCCCTCTGAGGGAAAGAGAGAGGGAGAGCATGGTTTGAGGAAATCAAAATGAAACTGTATGTTTTTCTCTCTCTTTCTCTGTTTCTGTTTGCAAATGGACCCAGTGGCCCAGATGAATGGGGGGAGAATGTTTTAAATGAGTCGGTGGCACGCACAGACGCCATTCTCCTCCCTCAGGCACTGGCATGCCAAAGTCTGCTCCAGTATCCCAGCAGCCCCTGCTCACATGTGGCCAATAAGCAGAAAAATAAAGCCAGAAACAGGCAGCATTTTGTGCTTGTGTGCAGGTGCACAGACGTTTCTCTTACACCTGTTCGTAAATTCTGACGCACAGGACTTGAACGCTAAATGAAACTCCAGACATCAGAGCATACTCATAATAGGCTTGCACGAACTGTTTTTACTTTAATAGTTTCTCAATCGTTCATGTGGAGTTCACTCGTGACACTAGGCAGTTCAGAGGCAGTAGTTGTTTTTTACAAATTATTCAAAATGTAAATGTTTTTAGGTATCATGGAAAAGCATGGAATCATATTGACATGACTTGCATTCTGTTACTCTTTTTGTTGTTTAAATGTTAAAGTGACACTTTCTTTATTTTTGTCGTCCAGGTACAGATCTGTTCCCTCAGAGGTCATCTTTCCCGTCTCTCTCTCCATTAACGGCTCCTCGCTTCTCTGATTCACACATGCATTATCCGGGTCCCTTCACTTACTCTGCCAACCCGTCCAGCACTGGAATCGGTGGTCTCAGCGTGACCGGGATGCCCACCTCCAGCCGCTACCACACCTACCTTCCGCCTCCATACCCCGGCAACCAGAACCAGAACTCCCACTTCCAGACCAACTCCTCACCGTATCACCTGTACTACGGCACTGGATCCGGCTCCTACCAGTTCTCCATGGTTCCAACCGGTGGCACCGGATCGGGAGGCGACAGGTCGCCCTCTCGCATGCTGACGTCCTGCACCGGGACGGGCGGAGCCGGAGGCACTGGCGCTGGAAACAACAGCCTGCTCAACGCCAGCCTCGGCAACCAGAGCGATGGTGTGGATGCAGACGGTAGCCACAGCAACTCGCCCACAGCGATGAGTGCATCCACACGCATAGACGAGTCCGTCTGGAGGCCTTACTGAGAAATAGTGAAGAAAAAAGAGGTCGAATTTAAGGTGAAAAGTCTTGCATGTTTGATCGTTTTGTTTCTTCGTTTCTATGACATGACAATCGCTTCTAAGACAACCAAAGTGATCCAGACCAGAAATGAAAGAGCTTTTGCTCTGAACGCGCCATACGGGACAGAAATGGACCTCCGTTGATCAAAACTAAAGGAGGACACAAGTCTAACAGGAAAATTAGGTGTATATAGAAAGATTATAATTGAAAAATAATAAGAAAAGGCATCCCATAGTAATATATCAGCAACTTTTCTTACTAAAAAAGCTGAAAAACCAAAGAAAAAATGTCAGGTGCTTCATGGACATATTCTGATGAGCCTGTCACGGAAAAAAGCCAATTCATCCAGCCTTACAAACCATTCTGCCTGAAAGCTGTAATTCCCAGAGTGCTTTGCAATCACAAGGAAGTTCCTGTAAACAATATGAAAGAGCTTCACAGAGCTGCGGACTGTGGGACTTTCAGTGTGTAAATATGATGATGAACAAAAATGCTAGCCACGAGTTTCAGGTACTTTCCAAACTTGCTGAGACAGTCTTGAAATGATCATATAATGCAAGTGTGGGGCAGTGTCAGCTTTGTGAGATGTTATGCCAATGGGTTTGTTCATTTAAACGGATTTCAGGGTGAATATCACAAAACCTGTCAGGAACATATTCAGGTCATGTTTAATAAGAAATGAGAAATTATATTTTGCATGAAGAAAATGATGCTTAAATTTAAATTATTTCATTTGCAAATCATTTAAATTTACATAAATATAGGCATCATGTTCGTCATGCAAAAATATTTTTTTGCTTTGATTTTAGGGTGAAATGTGATCTGGACATGTTTTGGTGAGATGCACCCTTTAGCTGCAGGTTCTCCATTTGTAGAAACAGTGTCTATAACCCAAAGATAGACCAGCAATTTTTTTTTTCTTGCTTCATGACAATTCATTTGCTTTTGAACTTGTGGAGACTCATTGTTTTTGGAATAGTTTTTAGGTCTTTTTTTTCTCAGTGTTGATCGCTTTTTCTTCTGACTATTGATTTGTTTGAGCTCAGTTTTATGGTTTGTGTATTTTTTTTTTTTTTTATTTATTTGAGCCAAAGAGGATGTGTTTCCGGGTCACAAACATTTTTTTTCTATTTTTGTTCTTCTTCTTTGTTTTAATACAAAATTGGAAGTTGTGCTACTGTAATATATTCTTTCTAAATTATACAAAAATTTTAATGTAATGTCTATGTTTTTCCTATGCAGCTTTATGCACTAAAACATTTATTTAAGAGGTTCGATGTCCTTGTTAAACCACATACTGGAGACATTCTTACCGGATTGAGTTCCACATGATATTCAGTCATGTGCCTGAAAGGCCTCAACCATCACAAACCAAAGAGTCCAACAATCACCTGTTGTCATTCCACGTCTCTAAAGTGTGAAAAATATGTTGCTCTAAGCACCTACATTATGTGTCTACTTTTTTTTTCCTTGTTCTTGGAATGACTGAAATCGGAGACAATAATTGGGCACGTTTGAAAGGAGATCGGCATAGCTTATTTGAATAACAAAACCATGCACAAGCTCATACACAGAGAGTAAAGTGGCCATGACACACACACACACACACACACACACACACACACGTCTGGTCAGCTATCCTTGTGAGGACTCTCCATAGGTGTAATGGTTTTTATACTGTACAGACCGTATTTTCTATCGCCCTACACCAACCCTAACCCTAAACCTAACCCTCACAGGAAACTTTCCGCATTTTTAGATTTTCAAGAAACTTAATTCTGTGTAATTTATTAGCTTGTTTACCCGTGGGGACCTCAATTTAGGTCCCCACCGTGACACGAGTCCCCATGAGTCTGTGTGTATTCAGGTTTAAGTCCCCACCCGAATAGAAAAACAAGTACACACACACACACACACACACGTAACAGGTGTACTGTAAGTGAATATTTCAGCCCATAACCCGGAGGTTTTTCCCATGCTCACACCTGCTGCCATCACCTGAGGACCGAGAGCCCCAAAAGAGCAAAGGAAACAGGTCGAAAGATGGATGAAGAGAGATGTATCTCCTTTCTCAGTCACTGGTCATCCTTCAGGCCTTGTTATCCAAGCAGAAGTACCTGTGTTCAGCTTGATTCACGGCCGCTTTGATGCCGTTATGTGGGCGGTTATTTTCCTTCCCATTGTGCCTCTGTTTAATTATCGCCTAAAGCTGCAGGCTACAGGAAAGATGTGAGCCGGTCTAGTTACAAGCAGGAGTCGATTCTCTCCTGCAAGGACTTCTGGGTAATAGAAACCCTGGGTAAACTGTTTGCTTCTGCAGTTCTTTCATGTCGTATGATGATTCTCTCTCAGTGCCTCGGTCTGGAACTCTTAATGTCTGTGGCTATAAAATCGTCGTATTTTCACCCGAGTTTGTTGTGATCATTGATTATGATCGAGATTGAAATCAAACTAAATTAAGATTTGCTGGCCCAAAACAAGACCAAAAACCTATCTATTTCCACACTATCAGTACTGATCGTTATTGTGTGTTTCCTTGGAACAGTCTGTTCACTAAAAGGTTATGTTCCAAAAACTAACTCTTAAAAATAAAGGTTCTTTATTGCCATTTATGGTTCGATTAAAAAGCATCCATTGATCCTTTGTAATAGTGGAATAGGATCTTCACAATTAGGGAAAAAAATTGTTCTTTTATGAACTGTTCACTGAAAGGTTCTTTGCTGAGAGAAAGCCCTTGTAGAACCTTTATTTTTAAGAGTGTACTGCGCTCCCTACATAGGCAGCACAGAATCTGTACCAAAAATGAAGCGGCATAAATAGGCCTGTGTGTTTGTCACTGTGTGAAATGTTCTGAATCAGTCACTTGTTTGAAGGCAGATGCTTATGTAGGCATCAATAAAGCTCAATAGGTTTTGGAACATAACCCAAAAAGTTGCCAGTGAAGTGAATATCACTGAAGTTTTGTAAAATGCACAGATTCTAATCATGCTGAAAAAGCTAAAAAAGCACAACACACTCCTGTAGAACAAATGTTCTTTTTCAGTCATTGTATGTTTGTAATTTTGGTTCTGAAATATGCTCTTTTGTTCCTTCATTGTGTGCTAATGATGTATTTTTTTTTAATGCATTTTAATAATAAAAAAATAATAATAATAAAAAGATCAGGATTTGCTTGTGGTTTTGAATTTTATTTACTTTTTTTATTTAGCCATTGATTTTAAAATGCCAGGAAAAGTTATAGAAATGTTATTTCCCTAATATTTCCAAAATCCAATGGAGTCATTTGTTTGAGATGGTTTAACATCATTTTTGTCACTTAAATAGTTTTACAGACAGAAATTAAACTACTTCTAACTTTTAGTCTACAAACATGTCTACACAAAATATTCACATTACTAATTAAAATGTAATACATAAAAAATGTTTAAGACTCTATTAGATTTGAGGTTGGTGTAAGATTTTTTTTATGTTTTTGAAATAAGTCTCTTATGCTCATCAAGGCTGCATTTGTTTAAAGGGGGGGTGAAATGCTCCTTTTCACTCAATATCCTGTTAATCTTGAGTACCTATAGAGTAGTACTGCATCCTTCATAACTCCAAAAAGTCTTTAGTTTTATTATATTCATAAGAGAAAGATAGTCTGTACCGATTTTTCCCGGAAAAACACGAGTGCCTAGAGGCGTGACGTGTGGGCGGAGCTAAAGAATCACGAGCGCCAGTAGAATTTTGTGTTGAGAGCGTTTGGAAGCTGTGACACAGATCCAGAGGCTGAAATTTAACAAGAGCAGCATCAGCAAAGGCTTCTCTATGTGGTATGAACTGAAACTGTATATATTTGCTTAGCGGTTTTGGAAAATGACTAAGTTCCACTTTGTCGTCTTTTTTTTTTTAATTTTTTTTAAGCTGTACATGTGGAAAGTGCAGTTTGATGACAACATCGCATGTTGTTTACTTGATGTGCTTACACGCTGATAGCTAAGTTAACAACACAGAGATATTTGAAGCAGTTTTACTCACCGCCTGTGGTTCCAACACACAATCGTGACTCGTTTTCGTTGGGATTGCATTATCCTTAAGAAATAAACGATACGCAAATCCGGCATCAAACTGGGCCTTGTTTGTAAAACAAGCATCTTCGAAATGCAGGGGAACAAACACAAACACTTGCACAACTCCGTTGATGCTCTGTAAAAATAAACTCCATCCACTGGTCCCTTAATGCTGTTTCTCTTTTGGTAATCTGTGCAGGGTTGTGTTGCCCTGGCAACCAAAAACACACTTCTTTTGTGACATTTGGCGACGCTCTCGCTCTGATCAGTGAAGGTCTGTTGTGCTCTCAGTGCTCTGCTATATGGGAGCGCGCGCTCTTCCGGCAGAAGTGCCCTTAGGACCCATATAAGGAAATTCCGCTCCATCTAACGTCACACAGAGCCATACTCGAAAAAAACTTTCCGAAACTTGTGACAAACCGGAAGGAGTATTTTTGGAACAGAAATACTCCTTCAAACGTACAACTTAATTTTTGAAACTTTGTCCATGTTTAGCATGGGAATCCAACTCTTTAACAGTGTAAAAAACTCAGTATACATGAAATAGCATTTCACCCCCCCTTTAAGCAAAATACAGTAAAATATTTAATATTGCTATATTATTATTACTTTATTACTATATTAATATTACTAAATATGATTTTCAATTTTAATATGTTATAATAAAACAAAATCATCAAACTAAATTTTCAGCAACTCACATGTTCCTACAGAAATTATTCTAATATGCTGATTATTTCTTATTATTATGTTTTGTGGAAACTGTGATATATTTTTGCATGATTCTTTGATGAATGGGAAGTTCATTAGTTCAACATTTATTGCAAATATAAATCTTTTTGATAATTGAATGTGTCCCTGCTGATTAAAAGTACAAATTGAAAAACTAAACAAATAAATCTCGCAGGCTCCACTTGAACAGTAGTGTAAGTGGCCTAGAAAAAGCTTTTACTCCAAACAAATCAGAGCTATTTTACTCTGCTAAATCTGCATCATGACTAAATGTAGCTAAAGAAATAAACGGTCTCAAATTAAACTGTCAAACTTCACATCCCTTGCTCATAACCCTCAAATGTGAAGGTTTGTTTTTTCAAACAGTCAAGCCAACATTCAAAGTTTGTCTTGACAAACCTTCCTTGTCTAAATAAATGTCATTATGTTCATGTGTGGACGTGCTTTCTGTCACTTAACTTGAAGTTCACACTCACAAGTTCTCACTTCACAATCATAGCTGAGCTCAGTTTTCACGCCTTCAACCGGACGAACAGCAGCTGCTCGATACCCTCACATAATGTGAAAGATGTTGGAAGATTCACACGGTTCATCAGATTTAACTGTGCCATCTGCAGAAACACAGAGCTCTGCTGCTCAGACCGTGTTTAGAGTAAACTTGGCTGCTCTTCCAAACCTGTCATGCAGTCAGCAGGCATTACTGTCAGAACAGGTCATTACTGGAAAAGACTGAATTGGATGTGGTCACTTGCATCACACTCAGCGGGATGTAAATATAGACGGTGAATTCACCTGACGAGGAGTGTTAAGTGAATATGACGGGGTTGACAGCTGTGTGCTGCATTTCAACACAAGGACTCTACTGTTGTGTTTTTGGCATTGTAAGGGGAACATGCTGTTATTGCACAAACTTGACTTTGTTTAATTTTATCTATCTATCTATACCTCCATCAATCCATCCATTTATCTCTGGTCTGTCCTGTCCATCATGAATGTAACATCAACGAGCTGTTGGTGTTTCCAGTCATTCTTGTTTTTGAATTCGTATATTTTGGTTTCAAATAAACACAATGAGAACCATTTTCCTGTTGAACCTCATGTTCCAGTCCATTAAACAATCCTTAAAAATATAAATCACAGTTTCCACAGAAATATGAATTGTGTAAAGCATTATTAATAAGAAGAAATGTTTCAAATCAGCATATCAGAATGATTTCTGGAGATCATGTGACACTGAAGACTGGAGTAATGATGCTGAAAATGCAGCTTTGCATCACAGGAATAAATTACTTGTAAAAATATATTCAAAAAGAAAACTATTATTTTGAATTGTAATACTTGACAATGTTACCATTTTACTGTATTTTTTATAAAATACATTCAGTTTAAGTGAGCATTAGACTTCTTTCAAAAACAAAACAAATCTAATTTTAGTATATTTTTACATTCTATGAACTGTGGCTGTGGGAAGGCAGCTTCACTTGGTTTAAAACACATTAAAGAAAAAGTCGGACAAAGACAAACAAGAGCTGATATATTTGGGAAAATAGGGGACTGTGTAAAATGGCTTTGGTTTCTCATGGAAACACTTCTTGGGTCATGGGGGAGCCCTCTGGTACCTGCATCCATACGAAACCCATTAGAGCTGGACTGACCTCTCTCTTCCCAGCCTCCGTGAGACGAGGGAACAAGCGGGATGGAACCGGTTTGCTTCGGGAGGCTCTAAGCGCGGGACTATTTTTTAACTGGACCCCGAGAAAAACGGACTGGGAAAGAGAAACTGTGTCCAAAATCACAATTCCCACAAAGAGACCCTGAAACAGAGACCACAGGGACCAAAAACTGATGATTATTCTCACATTCCCTCTCATGAGGACACAGAGACCAAAGATGAATCTTCTGGATTTAAGATGTAATGGGGGAAAAGACAGAAGAGAATGAGTTACAATCACCTCATTAACATCTCATCAAATCTCAGTGGCACAGACACCATGCAACCAAATAGAGACTTTCTCCTGGTGATCTCATAAATCTTATAAAAACTGTACTCAGATTTCACATCTTTGATCTCAAAATCATCAATTCTTCCTAAACTAAATGATCTTAGCTGCTATTGCCATTCATTTTATAGCTCTAAATTAATAATGTTTGTCAACTATTTTTTTTAATAATGAATGATTTCTTATATTATTTATTTATTATGAAATAGATATTGTTTATTTTGTTTTAAAAACATAAAGATATAAAAATATAAAACATACAAATTTGATCAAATATAAAGATAAAATAATGTACCTTGATATTTTTGTTTTAGAAAAATAACAGTGTTCTTTGGGGGAGCCAACCTGGCAAATGAATCCTTATCAGATCATACATTACTCTGCTTGTGTGACAATCATACAAATTAATGTCCACCTTCAAGGCTAAAAAAAAAAAAAAAAACACCCTGTTCCCATAATGCATCATGAGAACTGATGCAGCAGGCTGGTTTTCTCACATAGAAATGACATGTGATCAAACTCCAACAAGAATAGATATTGTTTCCTGCAGGAGGAGGCTTGAGACTGCATCTTATAAGGGCTCTTGGCTCATTAGCTGATTTTGGGAGAATCAGAGATGGGGGTGGGGGGTTATACCCTCTCACACCCCCTCATCCCCCCATCAGCCCATCTCCCAGCAGACACAGTCCACGGGAACAGCCCTCATCATCAAGAGCTGGGAAATGGCCTGACATTACATCTGTTTCCTTCTAAAAGCAGCAAATTTAGACAAATATATCTAAAAATCGCAATGAAAGAATAATAGATAGAACAGAGCCATCTCTCCTCAATATCTCCATCCGTCTGGAGGAATTCACATTTAGACATAATTACTGAGATAAAACATGGGGAATGAGAGGAGAAACAGCTCACCCTCTGTTTTTTAGGCCTGGAAAGAAAGAGTCATGTTGATGAGGGGGTTTTCCTCAATGATGACAGAGCGGAGGTGGATCACAGGAAACGTTTCAAATGTGTTAATGCTCCAGTTACCTCACCAAACCCACCGCACGTGGGTGGGTGTGTGTCTATTCTTTGATTGTCTCTGCTGAAGATCCTCCCCAGAACTTTGCTTTCATCCGAGAATCTCCTACAGGAAAGTCTTCCTGGCATCCCGTCTCATTTGCAGTGTGTGTGTGTGTGTGTGTGTGCATGCTGTAATGGGCCATAACGTAGTCTGTTGTTTCATATCAGGCCTCATTAGCCAAACTGCTTTTGAAAAACTAAGTGAAATTTTGGACATGAATGAGACGCTCTAAATCACAGGCACTGGTCACGAATGAAAAGCGCCAGCATTTTGAAAATACCAGTGTCTCTGAATAAAAGCTAAGTCTCTCTGAACTGCTTACATATGTTTTATGTGTTTTCTGCATTATAAAAAAAGACGCTTTTTATGAAGTTTACAGTTCACTAGAAACTAGAATCTAGCAAGCTGCCTACATTAGGCAGGATTTTAAGGCATCATAAGTACCAGACTTTTGCTGTCTGATTTTAAGGCAGCATCACATATGTGACCCTGGAGAACAAAACCAGTCTGAAGTCTCTGGGGTATATTTGTAGCAATAGCCAAAAATACATTGTATGGGTCAAAATTATAGATTTTTCTTTTATGCCAAAAATTATTAGGATATTAAGTAAAGATTATGTTCCATGAAGATATTTTGTAAATGTCCTATCTTAAATATATCAAAGCTTAATTTTTGATTATTAATATGCATTGCAAAAAACTTCATTTGGACGAAGGCGATTTTCTCAATATTTAGAATTTTTAGGTTTCCAAATAGTTGTATCTCTAGTTGTGTCTGATCCTAATAAACCATACATCAAAGGAAGGCATATTTATTCAGCTTTCAGATGATATAGAAATCTGTATTTTGTCTTGTGGTCCAGGATCACATATATACTTTAAGTATATCTCATAATACACTGTGCCTCAAAATGCATCCAAGATGGCTACCAAAATTAGACAAATGTTGATAATGAATATCTTTGTAACTACTTTAAAGTATCCTAGTGAAACGCGAATCTCACATGAATCTCCAGTGTCTTGTGCTACAGAAACAGAAAATGGATAACACTCACAGCTTCTTTCATTTTCAGAAGGGAAGGTTTGACAGAAGAAGCAAACAAAGTGTGAGTTGTTAAATGGCATGTTACTGTTGTCACCACACATGGATCTTTTACTGAGCCGAAAGCATGTGTATCAGTGAGTAGCTTTACTTTTTGAGGGCGAGCAAATGTATATCTTGGAATTTTATTGTTGGGTCCACATTTAATGTTAGTGGAAGCTGTTTTTGCACCAAACTACACTAAGAAAGAAAGAAAGAAAGAAAGAAAGAAAGAAAGAAAAGAAAGAAAGAAAGAAAGAAAGGAAGCGCTGTGAGTAAAGTGTGTGTTATTGATGGTTAAAGCAGTCAGTGCTGTTACTTAATGCCACAAGCTGGAGCTAATGGAGCTATTAGACTAAAACCCTTAAACTCCACAGAGAGACACAGACAGAGATGCTGAGGGAAGATCAAGGTCTAGTCTGGCTTTTCTTTTTGCATTAATAGATCCCCAAATTTGACTAACTTCATTAAAGCATCAGGTTTACAACCTACATTATTTTCCTCAAATCTATGAAAACATTATAATTTTATAGTATTCATATTATTTTAATCAGATGAATAATGCACAATACCTGCAAAAATTGCATTAGAATTTCTTTTTTTATAACACATTCTGATGTTTTAGTAATACTTGTCTTATGGCCACACACAGTTTAGTGTTAATGCATATGATTACTGTGATATTGGCGACCCCTAGTGATCAGCCTTATGTACTGTTAATCTTAGCATGTAATTTGAAGGATCTATTACCAACTATTCATGACCTGAACTGTTTCTCTTGTTATACAGCAATGTATTATTAAACAGTTTGATATATCTTTGTTTAAATGAGCGCCGTTTTGAGTATTTTCACAAGCCAATGTAGTGAAAACAGAAAAATAAGATAGAGAGAGCCTGTAAATTAATAGATGAGCAACATTGTTGAAAATTGTAATTTTGTTGACTATTAATTACTTGTGATATTCCAAACTTTTAAATAGCTATGGATAAAAGCATCTGATTAATGATTAAATGCAAATTAATAATGAGGCCTAACATTGTAACATTGAAAATGATTCCTCATAGTTCACACAGCACACTTTAAAGTCCAACAGACTGACTTATATGTGATTTTCACTTCACAAAGCTTGCACTGCAATGTGTATGTGATAACGTCAGTATTTGTACATTAACATTTAATGCTGTTCTTTTCTATAGAAAGTGGAGTTTGTTCTGCTAAGCTGCAAATGAACATAATAGAAGTCTCAGATGTCATTCATGCTTGAGTTTACATTACATTACATTTATTCATTTAGCAGATGCTTTTATCCAAAGCGACTTACAGATGAGGACAGTGGAAGCAATCAAAAACAACAAAAAGAGCAATGATATATAAGTGCTATAACAAGTCTCAGTTACAGTAGGTTAACACAGTACACGTAGCATGGGATTTTAACTAATATAATAAATGAAAAGTAAACAGATAGAATAAAAAATAAAAGAATAGAGCAAGCTAGTTAGAGGTATTTACACATACACACACACATACATATACAATTGCATAATAAATGAAAAGAAAATAAGTTCAGTTCCAAATTGAGCCTCTAGGTTTCTTCTGTCTATTGGACATTGATTATGTGATTGAACATGACTATAAATGAGATTCGAAAACTTAAACAAGATAAACTCAGTGAACATTAGGAATATAGCGCATGACTTCTATGGACTACTTTTGGGGTTTTTAGGGACTTTTTGAAATCGAACCATCCACTGCTCGCATGATTTTTCTCTGGTATTTCATTGAAAATTTCACTACCTGTAGTTCCCCTGCCACGCGTGATTAGGTGCGTCTGCCGGGTTAAAGCAGGCCTCGGCCCAGGGTTTAAAACGGTAAGCTTGGTATTACAAGTCATGCAACCACTCAACTGGAGATATTTCTTGGCAGGATGAGACATCTGCTCTTTTATTGAGCCTGAGGAGCCCTATGGTCAATTTGTTTTCAGGAATGGAAAGTCACCTGTTTCAATACTGTGAGCTCTTTACCTGGAATCATCTACACTAGTTTAAAGCCCCGTGCTGTTTATTAACAACACTTTACAATATGTCCTTTTTATGAGGTCTTATTTGTTCATATTAATTAATGCATTGGTTAGGACAAACTATGAACAACACACAAAAAAAAATAATAATAAAAAAAGAAAGAAATTACAATAAATAACTAAAACAATCAAATAGGCCTCTACATATTACATATATTTCCAAATATGCAAAATGGCATATTTGCTAACATTTGTTTCAAAAGTATATTTTATACTAATATGTATAAAACTTTTAGAAACGTATATATGACAACAGCTTTTAAATGTTTTCAGTCTGCAGCATCCTGGGAGTCTTTCTCTCTCTTAAATGAGCTGAGAGCAGCTGTAGGCAGGATCCAGTGTCAATATTTACCCAGCTGCATGAAGCATGTAACTCAGACACATGAACCCCTGAACTCAGGATCTCTGCCCATTTATTCTCAAATATTAAGTAATAATAATAACTATTTTGTGCTATATGTTATTTTGTTTCACATGTGTCCTCAAATCGCATACTACCACTAATCTGCCAGCACTATTACTATATTTGAAAGTTTTATTAAGTAGGTTTAGTGTTCTTCTTCTTCTTCTTCTTCCAGCTTAGCATTTCTGGTTTAAATGTTCTGGTTCGTGTCACTTAGACACTTATAGGCTATCTTTGTGGACTGTTATTTAAATAGTTTTTGAGGTTTTTAAATAATGAGCATACTTGTATCTAAAACTTTTTGACATTTTTATTGCTGGACAGAGTAATTTTCTAACACTTCTCTCTTCATGCAGTATTTCCGTGCAAACGAGACAGGGATAGCTGCAGGGCGTAGCAGAAGGTGGCATGCGGAAAGGTGAATGCAACCACCTTAAAGGGATACCACACCCCAAGATAATGTTGTCATTAAACATTTACCCCATGTTGTTCCAAACCTGTAAAAGCTTTGATCGTGATTCAATTTTTTGGATGAAAACTGGGAGGCTTGTGAGTTGTGACTGTCCCATAGACTGCCGAGTAAAATACCCTCTCAAAGTCCAGAAAAGTATGAAAAGCATCATCAGAATACTCCATGTGCCATCAGTGGTTCCACCATAACGTTATGAAGTGATGAGAAAGAAAACAAAAAGAATGACTTTATTCAACAATTCATCTCATCTCTGTGTCTCTCCACATCACTGTAGCGCCATTCTGGAGATTATGAGTTAAACTAGAAAGCAGGCAATGGCATTGCAAAAATAAATGAACTAAAAAGAAGTTACTGTCTTTCATCAAAATTACCGTATTGACCCGAATATAAGACGACCCTGATTATTAGACAACCCCCCTTTTTCCAGATGTAACAAATCTTGTGTTTTACTTTTTTCAAAAAAAATACATATTTTTTTCTTAAATTATTTTCATATTGCATATTTTTCCTATTTTAATTTTTGTTTTGAAGGTTTGGTAAATACTGTAAATGTACCAATGACGTTCAAAAATTTAACATTTTAGATATACCATAAAAATAACAGGTAGCCCATCTGAATTATAGGCCTATAACATTCAGTCTATCCATCTCATAGTAGCCTACCAAAACAAATCTTCAAATCTGAGTACTGTCTTAGGTTTTCAAATCATTTACAGAGGAAGTTGGTTCCAGTCAGGCTAATGACATCACGATTCATGCTGCTGTAAGTTTTGCTTTTTCTTTTGTTTACACTCTCAATCGCCAGCACTTAACCAACTTATACTAGCACTTACCTTTTCTTTTCTTTTTTTCTTGTCTATCATATTCTTGAAAAAAAAAACCTGGCTATGTGTTCTCTACTACACTATCTGAGACTTGTCATGACACTTGTACACTGTTGTTGTTCTCTTGTTGATCAGTGGTGGACAGTAACGGAGTAGCTTTACTTCGTTACTGTACTTAAGTAAATTTTTCAAGTATCTGTACTTTACTGGAGTAGTTTTATTTTTAGTAACTTTTACTTTTACTTCACTACATTCCAAAGCATAAGATCGTACTTTTAACTTCACTACATTTCATAAAACATATCGTTACTCCCTATAATATATCACGTGCTCCGACACGCAGAAGCGGTGTCTGATTCATCATGAACGAACTGAGTCTTTTCAAAATAAACTTTAATCGGATCGCGAATCGCACCAAACCATTCGCTTACGAATTAGAATGATCCGATTGCAGCTGTTCTGGAGTGGACCACTCACTGATTCAAATGAACCGTTAAGTGCGAGTCTACAGAAGTAAGAACCGGCAGATCTTGTGAGCGTGCGTGCGTGTGATGTTGCTAAAAGTAAGTTATTAATGTCGAAATTTAGGATTAATTATTGTAACTGAAAATCATATTTAGGTCAAAATTGTCAGTTGTTTGGGAACTAAATCCGCTGTAAAGAGTGATCTGTTTAAGCCCACTGAAATGCTCCAGTGCAAACGCAGACACATCAATCAGCGTCTCTGTGTTTTAGGTTAAAAAATTAAATTAAATAACCTTAAACTAACACAGATTAAATAAAATAACTCATGCATGTCCAAATTCCCGGCTACCGTTATATTAACAGTTTTATTAAAATGCTACCATGACATCTGTTTTTATATTGTGTATTAACAGTAACGTTATACATATGAATATTGTTTGGATTAACCAGACGAGTAACGTTAGACAGACATGAATGTTTATTCATAACAGTACTGAAAATAAGTAAATATTGTAGCTGATGCTAAATGTCTAGCTAACAAGCTTGCTGGTGCTAAGGTAATTTTTAAAAATAATGTCCAAATTTTTTTATTAAACCACCTATACATATATATATGTATGTATACATCTAGGGACAAAAGAAAGGATGTGATGTTCAGAACATAGTAACTAGTAATTATCAAAGAGGGGAAGAGATGCACCCCGTTTGGCCAGGGGTGTTTTTACACCACAGACAAGGTTTGAGAAGGAAAAAATCATTATGAAAATATAATTATATTTTCCTTAAAATGTTCTTCCTAACTTCAGGCCTTATTATAATGTCATCTATAACTGTGATGTTCTGTAAAACCACAAACTTTAAAACACTTTCACAGATCACAGATTCCAAAATAATATTTGGTAGCACAACTATTAATAGTTCTAATAATAAATCATCATATTTTCATGATTTCTAAAGATCATGTGACACTGAAGACTGGAGGAATGATGCTGAAAATACAGCTGCACATCACAGAAATAGATTATATTTTAAAAGATATTAAAATACAAACCATTATTTTATATATTTTGATAATTTAGAATTATTACTGAAATACAACCTTTTTTTGTTTCAAACAGTTCAATGAACAATAATAAATGAAGTACCTGGAGCTGACAATGAAGTAAATGTATAATAATTAGCAAAGATGATTAATTTAGCGCTGTAAACGCGCGTGTGAGGGGCGGAGACGCGCCGCGGAGCGTCAGACGCGCGTGAGGACCAAATACAGCAGAACGGTAGGAAACTTCACTCCTCTTATTATTTCTCTTTTACTATAGCGATTTATTTTTAGACACGTGATCTGAGTCTTTCATAGATTTGTAGAGTTATTAGAGTATAGAGTTAGAGAATTTTTTTTTTACATTCTTTGGTCGAAGTTTTCAGATCGGCACTTCGGAGCCTGTTCGCGACTCGGTTGATTCAGAACGGCACTTCGCAGCCTGTTCGCGACTCGGTTTTTTCAGATCGGGACTTCGGAACCTGTTCGCGACTCGGTTGATTCAGATCGGCACTTCGGAGCATGTTCGCGACTCGGTTGATTCAGATCGGCACTTCGGAGCCTGTTCGCGACTCGGTTGATTCAGATCGGCACTTCGGAGCCTGTTCGCGACTCGGTTGATTCAGATCGGCACTTCGGAGCCTGTTCGCGACTCGGTTGATTCAGATCGGCACTTCGGAGCCTGTTCGCGACTCGGTTGATTCAGATCGGCACTTCGGAGCCTGTTCGCGACTCGGTTGATTCAGATCGGCACTTCGGAGCCTGTTCGCGACTCGGTTTATTCAGAACGGCACTTCGCAGCCTGTTCGCGACTCGGTTGATTCAGATCGGGACTTCGGAGCATGTTCGCGACTCGGTTGATTCAGATCGGCACTTCGGAGCCAGTTCGCGACTCGGTTGATTCAGATCGGCACTTCGGAGCCTGTTCGCGACTCAATATGTATATTGTTTGGATTAACTAGACGAGTAACGTTAGACAGACATGAATGTTTATTCATAACAGTACTGAAAATAAGTAAATATTGTAGCTGATGCTAAATGTCTATCTAACAAGCTTGCTGGTGCTAACTTGAGGTAAATTTTATAAATAATGTCCAAATATTTTTATTCAACCACCTATATATATATATATGTATATAGATTACATCTAGGGACAAAAGAAAGGATGTGATGTTCAGAACATGGTAACTAGTAATTATCAAAGAGGGGAAGAGATGCACCCCGTTTGGCCAGGGGTGTTTTTACACCACAGACAAGGTTTGAGAAGGAAAAAATCATTATGAAAATATAATTATATTTTCCTTAAAATGTTCTTCCTAACTTCAGGCCTTATTATAATGTCATCTATAACTGTGATGTTCTGTAAAACCACAAACTTTAAAACACTTTCACAGATCACAGATTCCAAAATAATATTTGGTAGCACAACTATTAATAGTTCTAATAATAAATCATCATATTTTCATGATTTCTAAAGATCATGTGACACTGAAGACTGGAGGAATGATGCTGAAAATACAGCTGCACATCACAGAAATAGATTATATTTTAAAGGATATTAAAATAGAAACCATTATTTTATATATTTTATTTTGATAATTTAGAATTATTACTGAAATACAACCTTTTTTTGTTTCAAACAGTTCAATGAACAATAATAAATGAAGTACCTGGAGCTGACAATGAAGTAAATGTATAGTAATTAGCAAAGAGGATTAATTTAGCGCTGTAAACGCGCGTGTGAGGGGCGGAGACGCGCCGCGGAGCGTCAGACGCGCGTGAGGACCAAACACAGCAGAACGGTAGGAAACTTCACTCCTCTTATTATTTCTCTTTTACTAGCCTATAGCGATTTATTTTTAGACACGTGATCTGAGTCTTTCATAGATTTGTAGAGTTATTAGAGTATAGAGTTAGAGAAATTGAGTTTTTTTTTTTTTACATTCTTTGGTCGAAGTTTTCAGATCGGCAATTCGGAGCCTGTTCGCGACTCTATTGATTCAGATCGGCACTTCGGAGCCTGTTCGCGACTCCGTTGATTCAGATCGGCACTTCGGAGCCTGTTCGCGACTCGGTTGATTCAGAACGGCACTTCGGAGCCTGTTCGCGACTCGGTTGATTCAGAACGGCACTTCGGAGCCTGTTCGCGACTCGGTTGATTCAGATCGGGACTTCGGAACCTGTTCGCGACTCGGTTGATTCAGATCGGCACTTCGGAGCATGTTCGCGACTCGGTTGATTCCGATCGGCACTTCGGAGCCTGTTCGCGACTCGGTTGATTCAGATCGACACTTCGGGAACCTGTTCGCGACTCTGTTGATTCAGATCGGGACATCGGAGCATGTTTGAGATTTTTTTAAATTCAGATCTGGACATCGAAGCAGGAAGTGTTTGTCAAACAGTTAATTGGTGATAAATGAATATTTGGACTTGAGGCTTTTTTTAAAAAAATTGATTCAGCATGTACATGGACCCACACACAAAGGTGGACACACTCTAGACTTAATCATCAGTAGAGCTCTATATATATATAGATTACATCTGGGGAGAAAAGAAAGGATGTGATGTTCAGAACATGGTAACTACAGTAATTATCAAATAGGGGAAGAGATGCACCCCGTTTGGCCCGTGGTGTTTTTACACCCCAGACAAGGTTTGAGAAGGAAAAAATCAGTATGAAAATATAATTATATTTTCCTTAAAATCTTCAGGCCTTATTATCATGTCATATATAACTGTGATGTTCTGTAAAACAACAAACTTTAAAATACTTTGTTCTTACTGGTGAAAATCAGATGGTCATCTCTGTTTTCTCTCAGGTACATCACAGTGGAAGCTTCACAGTTAACATTACTCTCATCAGTGTAGTCCATATCAACAACAAAAATATATCTTGACTCCATATAGTGGTTATTTTGGAAAAAATCCCAGGTATTTTGAGCAGCAGGATTATAAAAAAAACAAAAAAAAAAAACATGTGCTGATATAAAATAAAATGAGCCTATATAAAATTGCAAACATCTATCTTTCAGTACTTTTTTACTTAAGTACATAAAAAATTTAGTACTTTTGTACTTTCACTTGAGTAAAATTGAAAAAGGAGTACTTTTATTTTTACTGGAGTAATATTTTATTATACGTATCTGTACTTTTACTCAAGTACTTGATTTGTGTACTTCGTCCACCACTGTTGTTGATTTTGATTGCTTCTATTGTTCTCAATTATAATTCACTTTGGATAAAAGCGTCTACTAAATGATTCATTGTAAATGTATATTCGGGGCAGTATGATAGGTTTACCCTCTAAAATCTGCTGTGTCTGCCCTAGTAGGGAACTTCTTCATAACATATGGAATGAGGACTAAACTAAGCATGAGTGAAGTAAATCAGATGATTTGTAACTTGGAAGTGTTTCAACTAACCCATGTCACTGCCTGGTCTCCACATACTGCTGACCAGTGAAAACACAATTAACATGACAAGCTGCACCTCAGAATGCATGTTAGATGGAAACATTGTGCATTGTGATCGAGTTTGTAGCTTATTTTAAATACCAGTAGTTTTAGCACTGCAGTTCTGTTTGTGACAGTTCAATAGGAAATCAGTTGAAACCATCCAGTCATCTCATACCATTTAAGTGAATCTTCAGTTGATTCCACACACCCATTATAAGTCCTTGAAAGCATGTAGTTTTCTAGCATATTTACTGTAACTTCTCATGTCAGTGCTATGACCTGTTGACAACAACAGTGGTTATACACATATATCTAATTGTTTGATCAAAATGATTGCTATAGGGACAATTTAATTGACACTGCATATTAGTAGGGACATGATTTTACAGTATATGGTCTTGTCCATTTGCCCCTCAATGTGGTGAAGTCATCCTGTACCCTTAGCAGAAAAACAGCAAATCGAGTTAATGCCAAAGAGCTCAATTTTGTTCTCATCTGACCACAGCACTTTCTTGTTTTTTTGTTTCCATTGTGTTCTTGTCACGAGCTACAATTAAAGTTAAAATGTCTGAACCAGGGTTAAGCTAAAACTATTAAAACATTTTTTATATGTTTCATTTAAATGATATGGCATCTTCATTTCACTGTCACTCTTACCTGCTTTATTCAACGTAGGGACAATTTTGTGTTCCACCCTCAGCAGAAAACACGCCTGGCCCTTTAAATCCCGCTCACTTAACAGACAGCCGCACCGACCAATCATAGCGCGTTATTCTGTAGGCGTATGCACCGCGCATTTGCAGACGTCATGTGGATCTACTGCGATCTACCTTTAGCTTAGCCTTTCAAACTCTTCCTTTATTTAACGTAGATCTGTTTGGGATCTTGCCTGTTCCGGTTGTAATTAAGAAGCTGGAGGTTAGTAACGCCGGACAGACAGTTGTGTAGGCTGACTTATCATCCGACAGGTTTATAGAGCTCTGTGTTAAGTGATAACGAGTGGATTTAATGCGTTAGCTCGAGCTGATCTAACGTTACAGGAGAAACAGCAGTCATGGGCTCCAGAGCTTCATCTTTACTCAGAGAAGAGGACATCGACGAAATCAAGAAAGAAACTGGATGTAAGTGGCGTTTTGGGGTGGATTAATAAAGGGTTTGGGTTATATCGATACCATTTACATCGCTAGAGAGTTATGGATTATGATGATGACACATGCGTTAATGTAACAAAGCTGTCACATTGGGTAACGTTACTTGTCATGAAGTAGTTTTAGGGAAGTGTTTTATGTCCTGTTTTGTGACATATGACTACACTCCATCTTTTAAACCGCATTTGTTCGTTCTTGTTTATGGATTATTGTGCTTGCAGTTTGTATGCTCGCTTATTACTTGAGAAAAGGGAAAACAGTAGTTACAGTATCTAAGATTCCCTTCCTTATAGATTAATTAAATCTATCTATCTTTATGTGTGTGTGTGTGTGTGTGTGTGTGTGTGTGTATATATATATATATATATATATATATATATATATATATATATATATATATATATATGATTAGATTATTTGTTTGTCATTACTCAGACATTTACAATTACATTTATATTCTTTTTATATTTTGCATCTGTCAAACTTTTTTTTTTTACCTTTAGCATCTATGGAATCTTCCCATTGCACAACAGGTTCTTCAGACTATTAAAATGTTCCTCACACTAATAGAAAAATGGTTCTATTGAAAACTGTTAGCTGAAATGTTATTAGGGTAACCCAAAATTGTTCTTCTATAACATCACTGATTGCGTTGATGAAAATAATTAGATTTTACCATTTACACCTGCCGCTGGATTAGAGGTTTACAAAATCTTGAATAATTGGTAAGAGGGTCAAGAAAAGCAGTATTTTCCAGTCTCTCAGTGCTTCGGCTTTCTGTACTGATGAACCACATGGAGAAAAACGTCCACCTCCACAATATCTAGAAATAGACTGGGGATATGGTTTATACATTATTGGGGCTGTATGGGTTATATGTTAGTCTTTATTTTGCAGACCACATAAAACAAGCTCAAAAGGTCCTTAAGCGGTCTGTTAGATTATTTTGAACAGCTGTTAATATTTCAACATTTCAAATACCAAGACTTGTACGCATGTGTTTACATGTTCCCTTTTTTGTTCTTGGCAGCCCAGATTTACTACATTCCTTTAAAGCCACATTAAGTGCTCTGCCTCTTGTTAAAAAAAAAAAAAATTATTTATTTTTTCACTCTTGTCTGCCGGTGTGAAAACATACAGGGCAGAACCCAGGATGTCACTCTTTTTGTGGTTGGGTTTTAACTCTTGGCAGAACGTCACTGCGTGATTTCCTTCATCATGTGGGATGGTTCTGCATTCATTCACTTCATTTACTCTAAGCACTGCTGATCAAAGTCTGATGTGTTGTGGAAGATATTCCACTGATGTAGTCAGTAACTGGCTGTAATGCGGTAAAATGGGCTAACAATGGGTTATTTATACCACTTTCCAAGAATACATTCTCTTGCCAAAGCAGCTCCCAAAGCAGAAAAAGCAAAAAGCCACGATCGTACAGCTCACCATCCAAATAACCGCAGTCCTCCAGTAAAGTATGGAGGGGGTATTATCCTGTTATGGGGGTGTTTCTCTTCAGCAGGGACTGGAGCACTTGTCAGGAATCAGAATAGAAGAAAAAATGGATGGGGTAAAATCTAAATCTCGAGGAAAATCTGCCAGAAGGTTGTCAATGGGAAGAAGGTTTACCTTCTGACATGACAATGACCCAAAACACACAGCAAAACTGAGCACACAGTGGTTGAAGGAGATGTCCTTGCATCTCCTAGTCAGAGCCCAGACTTAAACCCCATGAAAATCTGTGGAATGACTTTAAGACCGCGGTCCACAAACCGTCACCATCAAATAGTTTGTTTCAACGTTTAAGCTTGACAGATTGTGTGTCTAAATAGTTTTGTAAATCCTGTCTACACTGATCTCAAGTTGATAATAACTCTTCCTGTGATATACGATGCTCGCTATCTCTTGTCTTGTGTGTTAGGTCATGCTGATAAGCTTTCAGCCAGTACTGTCAGTCTTCTGATCACATCTGTGACTTGAATGTTTCGTGTCCTTAACCAGACCTTGCTGTGTTTGTGTGTTCCAGTCTCCCACAGTCAGATCACTCGCCTCTACAGCCGCTTTCACAGTCTCGATAAAGGAGAGAACGGAGCGCTCAGGTACCACATGCACTCTGTGTTAGATGAGTTGTTGGGTAATACTGAACTTTAACAGTGAGATGTTGAAATACCTTTGGCCCATGAGGAAGCAAAATATTACTCAAGCAGCTGGGTTATGTCTGCACGCTTGCTTTTAATGAACATCCTGAGTTTGATTGTAATTGGGCACTCTGGTAAACATTCACAGTTCACGCCAGCCTCAGGCTTTGCAAGTTAATATGTTAAGGAATGACTAGATCAGTGTTTGAGTTTTGACTACCAGGAAAGTCTTGTTTCTTATTACACTGCTAAAAATACGACTTTTATTGTAAATATTCCTTGTAAAAGAGGAAACTCAAGGACAATTATGAAGCATGTATTTCCTTGTGCCAAATTATTTGCGTAATGTCCTCTGTGTGTGTCCTCATAACCAGAGTGACCTCTGTACACACTATGAGTGTGATCGATCGAAGGTTGTTACAAGGATGATGAGAAAGCAGAGGCACAGTAGTGATGATTAAAACTCAGTGGTAAATGCAGCATCAGTAGTGCATTTATAGCACATTTATCCCACAAATCCACAATTATTGCAATATGTTTTATTTTTGTGCATTTCAAAAAATAAAAAAAATGAAAATAATATTCGGGTGAGCCAAAAAATAATATTCGGGTGAGCCAAAATAATTTGTTCTTTATTATTTAAAGAAAACTTTACTTCGATGACACAAAAACTATAGGGATGTGACGATTCACTCAACTCACAATACGATACGATTCATGATACGGTTTTCACCATACAATTTTCTCACAATTTTTTTAGCAAAATAAGATGACAAATTATAAATGTAAACTTTTCTTTTTATTATTTATAAACAAAATGCTGCACGTTTCTTTGTCAAATAATAAAACTAACAATTTTAAAACGAATACCAAGTCAAATCAATAAATAAATAATATAAATGAAATGTCATTTTCATATAAACAAAGGCTTTGTCTGTGCTCTTTCCATTTAAAATCAGAGCCAACCACTCCTTCTTTAATTACAATCCAAACAAAGATGCTCAATACATGTCGCTTCGATTGTAATTAGATTGTACAGTTTCGAAAGTTTGAAGCAAAATAAGAATGATCTGACTTTATCTTTGTGAAACTTTACTACCTAAAACATATCTGCATGAAACAAAAACAGCAGACGGGCTGAATGAGACATGAATATCACTCTCTGACAGCAGGTGGCGCTTATGGAACAACAGGAGATGATTGTCAAGATGATAATTTTGTATTTATTTGTCCATTCACACACAAGGAGACGTGAAAGAGGAATCAATTTTGTGTTTGCACCAACACAGAACCAAATTGTACAAAATTGAATTCTTTGAATAAGTGCTTGAGTGTTTAAATCAGATAGACTTAGAAACACGTGCAAATGATCAACTACGATCCATTTCACACCGACACATGAGTGAACAATGTGAGTCAAGGACGATAGCCCCGGGATGTCAAGCTAGTGATTGTCGAGCCTTGTATTTAAAAAAAAAAAAACACCAAGGCAAACCACAAGTAGTTTGTCTGAGCTGTAAATTAGTGAATCTAGAGAAATTTTCAAACCTATACCATCATTCAAAAATTAATAAATTATTATTATTATTGGATTTTTTATTTATAAATACTATTATTCAGCAAGGATCATTACATTTATTAAAAGTGCCAGTAATGTTACAAAATATTTATATTTCAAATAAATGCTGTTCTTTTGTTTTGTTTTATTCAGCAAAGAATCCTGAAAAAAAATATGATGCAGCATAGTTCTTTTCAACATTGATGATAATACGAAATGTTTTTGAACTGCAAATCGACATATTAGAATGATTTCTGAAGGATCATGTGACTCTGAAGACTGGAGTAATGATGCTGAAAATACAGTTTTGCCCCACTGAATTAAATTACATTTTACAACAAATTCAAATAGAAAACAGTTATTCTAAATTGTAAAAATATTTCTGATTATTCCAGATTATTTTACTGTATTTTTTATCAAAAATGCAGCCTTGTTGAGAATTATAGACTTCTTTCAAAAACAACCCCCCAAACTTTTGTATAGTAGTGTATAATTAACTTTGTTCTTGGAAACTGACACTTTTGTAAAGCATTTTTGTGGCATGTCTTATGACACTGAACTCATTCGGTTTACCAAATATGCTGAGGTCACAGTTTGTGTTCTTGTTATAATTGTTAGTTTTAAATGGCAACATCCTCAGATGATGGTTAGGTCAACAAACACCCTCAGCGAAACGCTTCATATAAAAACTTCAACAGTGTTGTTGACCAGCTGTACGTGTTGTGACCCTAAACATCCGTCAGACTGAGAAAGAGACTCAAGCTCTTGTGTTTGAACAGTAAACAGTCTCAGGGTGAGATGTGTGTCCTCTGAATGTGGTGTGTCCATGACCTTCCTTGTTCCTCTGAAGGTTACTCCCCGAAATAATCCGGTACTCAACTGCCTTTTGATTATTGTAATGTGATTAGAGTTCTAATAGAGCTGTCTGCACAGTAATCATATTCAGTATTGCTCATATCAGCCTTGTAAAAGGGTAGATGACAAAGCATCCTTTTAACATATCCCATTTTCACAGAATTAGGGATAGGCATTCCTGCTTTATTACACATTAAATGATCCAATGTCAAGTCGTATAATAACCCCTCCCTTTCTCTCTTTTCCTCCACCTCAGCCGAGAAGACTTCCAGAGGATTCCTGAGTTGGCCATAAATCCTCTTGGTGATCGGATAATAAATGCCTTCTTCCCAGAGGGGTGAGGAACATCTCATAAGACTTTTGAAACATCAGACTGATCTTTTATTGCACCAGTACTGTATACACACAGATTTGATTGAATACTTCTTTTCAGCTTATACGACAAACAACAAGTGAACAACAATTTGCATAAATTAATGAAAAGGATGAAATAAAAGTCAATGGAAAAGAGAGACAAAATTGGTAATATTAAAAGAAGAAATATGTGTCTGTATAGCACACTAAAAGCAAAAAATTTATCACTCATTTTTTATTTATTTTTTGCATTGTGACATTGTTTTCATGACAAATAAGTTTTATTTATAAATGTATATTTACACACTACAGTCTTTTGTGCTTACCAAGACATTAAAAATGTCTTTCCTGTCAATTCTGATCAATTTAATGTTTCCTAGCTCAATACAAATATTAATTTCTTTCAAAAACCTCAACCATTTTATTTTATTATTTTTTATTTATTTTTTAATAACATTACATGAAAATGGTCATTAAAAATGATGAAAATGGTTAAGAGTGATGGAAATAATGTCACAATGCATTATGGTTTAAAAATATCAAAGTATCTTTCTTTTTTTATGCAAAATAATTGTATTTAATTGTTTTGTTTTTTTTACTTTTGGGAGAAAATTCTTGATCGCTTTCATAAGATTCATCTGGATTTCTCAGAGGGTGTAGTTTCATTGTTTTTGTGAATTTTTGGCTGTAATAACATTACTGTATTATATAACGTTCAATAACTTCTGCAAACTCTATCATAACTCTGTAAAAACACAGAGCCTGTTGCATGAGTTATTGGTGTCTTCATGGTTTAATTTGGGTTCAAGTGTTTGAATGTTACCATGAGCTCAAATTCCCTAAAGTGTGAAAGAAACCATTGCGGTCATGTCAGTGAAAAACATCATTCTAAAGTAGGAGTCTAAAGTAGGACAGCAGTTTCCATATTTAGGTATCAGGGAGCTGGTCTGGACACCAGATTTAAAGTCTCTCCCTCTCTCTCTCTCTCTCTCTCTCTCATTCTCATGCATCTCAGTGAGGATCAGGTGAACTTTAGGGGCTTCATGAGGACATTGGCTCATTTCCGTCCTGTGGAGGATAATGAGAAAAACAAAGACATGATATCTGGCGAGCCGCTCAACAGCAGGACCAACAAACTCCACTGTGAGTTCAACTCAAACACCTCATATTAATTTCAAGGTTTTGATCGTTTCCACAAAAATATTGTGCAGCACAACCGTTGTCAATATTAATAATGACAAGACCAATGTTTCGTGAGCAGCAAATCAGCATGTCAGAATGATTTCTGAAGGACACTGAAGACTGGAGTAATGTTGCTGAAAATTCAGCTTTGATCACAGAAATAAATTTACAATATATATTCAAATAGAAAAAAAGGTATTTTAAAATATTACAAAAATATAATGTTTACTGCATTTTAAGTAAAATAAATGCAGCCTTGGTGAGCCTTTACCAAGATTTCTTTGAAAAACAAAAAATCTTGCCGATTCCAGACTTTTGTAGCATAGTGTACATATGGTATATTTCTGCAAAGTGATTCACAGGAATGAATTGAACTTACTATCTCAAATGCCACTAAATTTAAAAAGTCTCAAGACAAGGAATGATTTCAAAACGCGTTTAGCGAAACATAATGGTCAAATACAATAGAAAATACAAATGTAAGAAATATTGACCAACCAGATATTATTAATGGTACAATCCATCATCATAGTAACTTCAAAACATTAAAAAGCAGGAGAAACGTCATTTCCGCTAAGGGAACTTGAACTGATCCTGGTAATGATGTTGTCAAACATGCTTTAGCTGCTCTTAATCTCCGCTTCAGAACCCTGTTCTCTGCTGCCAGGCCTTGCGATGTATCTATGCATCTAGCATAAAGTGTTGCAACTTAAAAGCTTTTAATAATATTGTGATTCTCTCTTCTTTCTTTGCAGTCGCTTTCCAGTTGTATGACCTTGACAGAGACGACAAGATCTCCAGAGACGAGCTGCTGCAGGTAAGAGAATCATAGATGACTGAAGCGCTCTGATATGAGAGACAAAGGAATGTTCTGTACCCTCTGAACAATGAAGCACTGACTCGGCTGACCTTGCCATCTGAAACCAGCTGTTTATGTTCACAAAAGTGCCTCTGTTAGACTCGGAAACCCCATCGCAGCTGGATTTCAGTAGATCAGATTCAGGGGCTTTCAGGAATATGTTATTTTTTCCTTTACTTTCAAACATGGAAATAATTAAACTTTTTTTTTCTACAATTATATTTTAACCTGGATTTCTCTATGCTTTTGCATAGTACTAGATTTTTAAAGAAAACAAACCTATGAGACTGTTTGCAATTTTGCAATTATCATTCCAGTATGTAATCTTTCCACAAGTCTGTGAAAATGCTTTTCCTTCTGCTGATTTCCTTTGGGGCATAATATTTAACTTAACATCCCTATATTTTTACCCTGTGAAGTTCAGACTTTCACTTTGCTCCACCTAAACAGGTTTGTTGTCCTCAATATAGGGTTTAAGTGTCCCAAGGTTTTTTTATTTATTTATTTGTTTTATTTTTTATAGCCTCTTTGCAAAGCTTCTATAAATTTTGATAGATTCAAAATATCTGAAAGATAGATCTATTGTTAAAAAATAAACTTTACAAGCATTATATAATGCAGTGTACGTTGCAACTTTGTTTCAGTAGATATGAACCTCGGGAGATCAGAAAAAGTTTGATTCGGCATGAAACAAGTCATTTGTAAAAATGCATGCATAGAGAATTGTAGTCTAGTGTTGAGCCACTGGATGGCATCAAATAATTATGTAAAAAAAAAAGAAATTCCAACACTTACTCAGACTTGCTTGTTTCCTAGGTGCTGAGAATGATGGTAGGCGTGAATATTTCTGACGAGCAACTTGGAAGCATTGCAGACAGAACCATCCAGGAAGCTGACACTAACGGAGACATGTGTATCTCCTTCAGCGAGTTCACCAAGGTAATGAAGTGAATCCAAGATGTAGATGAGTTTGTTTCTTCATGGGAACACATTTGGAGAAATGTAGCATTCCATCACTTGCTCACCAGTGGATGCTCTGCAGTGAATGGGTGCCATCAGAATGAGAGACTAAACTGCTGATTAAAAATATCACATTCATCCACAAGTAATCTGCAAAACTCCAGTCCATTAATTAACATCTTGTGAAGTGAGAAGTTGCCTGTTTGTAAGCAACAAATCCATCATAAATGTTTTAATATAAAACTGCTGCTGTTCTCCTGTCATAACAAAATCCACCAAATATTAGTTCAGAACGGGTTTCACTTGTAAACAGTGCTTGATATGTCTATATTTCTCTCCTGATTTGGACTAGATAATTTTTTTCACTGGAGAAACCAAAATTATGGATAGAGGACTTGTTTTTAGCTGGAAGTAATTGTATGAAGTTAAAACGATATAATGATGGATTTGTTTCTTACAAACACAGCTTTGGGCTTCACAGCACGTTAATTGTTGAACTGGATTTGTGTGGATTGTTGTGTTGTTTCGATTCTCATTCTGACGGCACCCATTCACTGCAGAGGATCCATTGGTCAGCCAGTGATAGAATGCTATTTTTTTTTTCTCTTTTGACTCAGGAAAGCAACAGGGTCAAAATGACATGAAAGTGATTAAATGATTCCAAAGTTTGTTTGGGAGTAGTTTATTGATTTTCAAAAACCCTATTTCATACCTCAGGTACTGGAAAAAGTGGATGTGGAACAGAAGATGAGCATCCGCTTCCTTCACTGAAAACCAAACGCGCTGTGAACTCTGATTGGAGCCCATCAGTGTCGATGGAGATAAGACACGCCCCCTGACTCTTCTCTCTGTGGGCGGATACATCCTTTATAAACATGATTGTGTTGTCATGGTTACATTTGTTCCAATCACCTGTCACTCTTGAGTTGCTTTTGCATCAGAAGAGTGGGTACTCACATATGTTAAAATTATATTTATTCCAGCTGTGAAATCAGTTTATTAAAACTTTCCCAATGGGGAGGCTGTAATTGATATTGATACTGACGGGTGCTTCTTGTAATGTCCATTTAGTCACCTTCTTAAAGGGTTAGTTCAGCCAAAAATGAAAACTAAGCCATAAATTACTCACCCTGAAGTCATCTTTGGTGTATATGACTTTCTTCTTTTTAGACAAATTCAAAAATTGGATGACTCCATGGTGAGTAATTTATGGCTTAATTTTTATTTTTGGCTGAACTGACCTTTTAAAGGCCAAATCTGATACTTCAGTAATTCACAATCTCGTTTCTAAGGAATTTCCATGATACACTTTCCTTATCACCTGAGAAAATGATATGTCGCCCTCAAAAATACCTCTCAAATCATTTTTTAGGGTGTTTTTTCTTCTTGTAAGTGATAATGATTGTAAGTCAACATGTAAGAGGGAGTGGAATGGTTTAGAAGAGATAAACAGAAGAAAATCAGGTCAGTTAAGTCTTTAAATTAAGTTATTCTACACGCCCATTTCTCTTTTAAATCATGTATGCATAGTCAAGTCTCAGATTAAATTATTTAGGGGGATGCGTGTAAACTAAGATATGTTTGAGCATCCCAATTTGACCTGACTACGAAATACTAACCCTAAAACAGTAGAAGATGTGTTTCACACTAGCATTTTTGCGAATTGAAATTATGCACCTTTCATCTGTATCTTATTTTTTTGCCAGGCAGATGATAACATTTTAAGGATGGCCTCGAGATATAGAGGGACCAGAATATATTAGAAACTTGTGCTGCATGGACTTTTTTAATTTAGACTGGAAAAGAAAACATCTGGTTCACCCTTAGAATCTGCACAGCCAAACACCACTCTCTTCCTTCAGAAAAAGAAAAAATCTTTGCCATTCTCTTAATGTGCAGATATTACTCACTTTTCAGTTTCAGCTGTTGTTCATTCAGTCCAGTCAATTTCAAAACTAACCAGTGATTTAATGTTGGGTGGGTGTGATTTGTTCTATCTGACACATGTTCTCAGAGTTGACATGCATCACATCCCTCCTAAATCACTGTGCTGTTCTGTCAGTTATTCATACTTAGGTCATTCAGGGTGGAAGCAACAATCTTGAATTTTAGCGCTTTTTGTCTTTGCTTTATATAAGAACAAAATCAAAGTTTTGTGCCTGTGTCCTTGCTGGATATAAACACTGATTATTTGATCAATGCTACAATTAAATCCGCGTGTCATTCACGGGTACTTGAATTTCTGCTGAGCTTCTTGCAGATTCTTGTTTTATGTATAGATTTCTTAAAGGGGACTTCGGATGCCCGTTTTCAACAAGTTGGTATAATTCTTGAGGGTCTTCATGAAATGTCTGTAACATGCCTTTGTTAAAATTCTTCCGTGGTTGTGTAAAGCAACACCCTTTTTCCTGGTCTCTGTTCAAAAGTGACTCGTTTTGGTGCATGTCTCTTTAAATGATAATGAGCTACTTCTCACCCCGCCCTTCTCTTCCGTGGGACGTGTCCTCACAAGACACCAGAGTGTATATGTATAAGGCTCGGGGGGTGGTCTCACTCAAATAGCTTTATATCTACATAGAAACTAGGGATGTAATGATTAACCAAAAATCGATTCAAATATGTCACAATTCTAATTGGTTGAGATGCCAAAATAAATGTTGATACAATTGGAGTAGGAGTTTATGTGAATGTATCTCTGAAGGGAACTTTCTGTCTTTAGAAAAGTTTCCCTGGTATTTTCTTTTCGTCTAGCCTCTGAACAATTCATATGAAAGTAGTGCTGATAAGTTGAATTTCATTTGTTTACAGCGTTAACCCAGGAAACGCTGTATCATTGCAGTTCATAAGCGCCACCTGCTGGCAGAGAGTGTATCTGCATCTCTCATCTGCCGTTACGCTCAAATGCGTTTTATGTAGTATAGTTTCATAAAACTAAACCTAGACCATTCTGTTTTTGATTAAAATTTTGAAATTATACAGTCTAACTTAGATTAAAAACTACTCATGCTACATGTATGCTGCATCCTTGTTTGGATCGTGATTAAAATCCAGTGGTTGCCTCGGATTTTAAAATGGAAAGAGCACAGACACAAAGCCTTAGTTTGTACATATTAAGAGATTTATTTTATTTGTGTAACTTGCTTTTTAAATTTCAATTTCGTTTTGTTATATTTCAACTTCGCAAAGAAACGTGCAGCCTAATAAAACAATACCTTTTAATTTACTGTATAATGTCTTCAATCTCATTTTGTAAAGAAAATTAGAAAATCGAATCGTGAGTTGAGTGAATTGTTACATCCCTGGTAGAAACTGGTTGAAAATTGAAACCGCTCACTGGATGATCGTTTCAGACTCGGACAGCCCATAACAAACTTTTCTGAGCTTGCAGACACTCCAGAAACCTAAATTAATGCAAAACGTAAAAAATGGAGTGAAAATGTAATCCTATGTCCCCTTTAAATAAGTCTGATTTAAAATAAGCTTTCCTGAGAGCAAAAATGAAAGGATCTCATTAAGTGTAATAATCATGACATATACTTGAGATGTGGACTCTGTGATAAAGTCATGTAAGGTTTTGATTCAAATAAAAAGTGCCATGATTCAAATAAATTGATTCAAATCAAATGTGCCATGATTCCCTGGTCTTTTGTGATGCAACTCCCTCTGGTGTGGTCTGCAGACTAAAACAAATTTGGAGAAATTGTGAAAACCGTTCCATGCCCAAAATGAAAGCAAGCATTCCTTGGATGTAAAAGCAGTATTTTAGATGCACAAGTTCTTTCGAGCGCTTGCATCATTAGGAAATGCGATGTTCAGTTGACCTATGACGTTGTCTGAGCTAATATTTTGTGTTAGTTACAGATTTCTCAGATGGATGACGTGATTGTGTAGTTTCCTCGGGTGTATCTAGTGAAAGAGTAATGGGTGATGACACTTATTTAAATCTGAACACAGTTCTAAGTATCAAGACCAATACTTTCAATACCAATTCTAATAACTCTATTAAATTGATTTATTTCTGTGATTTCTATGTGTACAATGGGTAATTATAGCTATTTTACATTATTTTAAATGCTCCTATAATTAACAGTAAAATAGCAAAGTATGAGACAACAAAATCCAATCCATTGGAGAAAAACATTTTCATGTTTAAATTTTTTTTATTTTTGTGGGTTCCATATACTACTATTAATATGAGCAATTATTATGTTTGAAGGTCAAATTAACTTTAAAAAAATAATAATAATAAGTAAATAGTACCTATTGCAAATAGCAAACGTAGAAGCCTGTAACAACACTGACCAAAAATATGAGAATACATAAATATTTTAACGCTTGTATTCAATATTTTCATTTTGTGAATAAATGTAAAGCTTTTCACAAATGAAACCTTTAAAATGCTTACAAATAACATTTAGCAAAGGTTGTCTGATTAAAAAAACAAGCAAATATGTAACACTTTCCACTTCATATTTACGGTGATTTCTCTAGTCTACAAAAACTGACATTGCAGTAGAATTTTTCTTCTGCTTTTTTGAAGCATTTCCTAAGAGTATTGAGGAGACCTAAACAAAGCAGACTGGTGATCTACCAGCGTTCACAATTCATCAATTGTCCTGTGCCAGACACATTGTAAACTGCCCCATTTATGCTTCTTTTGTCTTCGTCCTCTTCTTACATTCACACTCTTGCCCTGTGAGAAACACATTGATAAGCCCCTAATCAATATTCTTTTGTCTCCAGTTTCCACATTTACATGTGAGAACCAATCCACCCCATCAACATCAGCCTCTATTCTGCATCTACTCATCGCTACAAATGTTACAAAAGTGTAAAAATAACTTCTTTCACCTAGTCTTTTGTGGATTGACTTCATAGAAATAAAACAGGTTTGTAAAAGCATTTTAAGAATGAGGGTGATTGTTACAGGCTCACTTCATTTAAATATGAATTAATTTAATCTGTTTTGTAAATCAAATGTCTTTCGTACACCGCCGTTTAAAAGTTTGGAATCAATACGATTTGTGATGTTTTATAATTCTATCTATTCTGCTCCTCAAGGCTGCCTTTATTTGATTAGAAATAGAGAAAAAACAATATTGTGAAATATTGCATTTTAAAATAAAGTTTTTCTATATCAATATACTTTTAATTTATTCCTGTGAAGCAAAACTAAATTTTCGGTATCATTACTCCAGTCTGCAGTGTCACATGATGATGATTAAGCAGCACAAGTGTTTTCAACATTGATAATAAATCAGCATATTAGAATGATTTCTGAAGGATCATGTGACACTGAAGACTGGAGCATAATGGCTAATGAAAATTCAGCTTTGCATCACAGAAATAAATTATATATTAAAGTATATGAAAACAGAAAACCATTATTTTAAATAGTAATAATATTTTACAACTTTACTGTTTTTATTTTCTCTATCTTTGGTCAAATAAATGCAGCCATGATTAACAGAAGAGACTTCTTTAAAACACATTGATGATCGCAAATGTTTTTTAACAGAAGTATGTTTTTTTTTTTGTTTTTTTATCGTTGTGTAAAGTGGGGCACTGCCTAATGTGGGACACTTAAGGTTTTGTGTTTGTAGCTCCCCCATAAATACATGAATTCCAGTGAAACTCTGGGTTACCAAAGCTGTGGTGTCATGTGATCAAAATCACATCACCTCTCAAATGTACAGTCATAAATGAGGGTGGAGGAAATATCAAACTGGAAGCACATTGTGTGAAGACCGCCCAAAGGTCAGTGACAAACTTGATATTAAGGAGAATAAACTTATTAAACTTAAACTTATTACATGTGTGTCCATCAAAAAAAAAAAAGTATAATGTTGTATTTATAAACTATTTTATATTTTAATCAAATTTCCTTCTGTCCCACTTTTGGAAATATGGTTTTGTAAAGTGCGACGGTACTTCAAAAGTTCAAAAATGCACGGAGGGGCATGGTTTGTGGGGCAAAAAAATATTATTTACAGGGTTTTTATGCAATATAGAATGCTGTTACTGCAGATGGGATTATAGATGATAAAGATGGTGCCTTGTGAAAGGACTGCTTGTTTTCAGAGATGTAATGAGTTGTAGGTTGTTTTTATTCAGGTAAAGTTCTCAAGGTTTGTGCAAGCTAGCTACTAAAAGTTCTCAAAAAGACTGTTATGATTGTATGTGCTTTTTTTAGTAAAAAGAGAAGGTATTAGGCAAATTGGTCTTAAATGTTTTTAAACAGCGGTTCACTGCACGTTCATGAATTCGTTATCCAGGTTGATCTGGACTAAAATTAAACTAAAGTCAACTGTGGTTTTATATTTTGTCTTCAAATAGGCCTAAAGGTTATGCCTGCTGTGGTTGAATGTGTTTGTTGAATAAGAGAAGAACAGTCAGGAATTTATATCTTCATAACATCACATAACATAACATAAGATTTGACTGTTCTACATGAAAGGTGGTTTTGACCTTTTATCATGTGTGCCACATTAGGAACACATCTGTCCCACATTAAGGAAACATCTGTCCCACATTAGGAAGCTGCAGATTTTATCAGACGACTTGCATTAAAAGCATTAATATGTCTATCATTCCTTTTATGAATGTGGTACCTGCATTTTCTCTTTTGATTTATTTAGGACACATCCTGGGGTTTTTATTAGGTGTGAATTTTATGTTTTGGCTACACATCGCATTATGTCACAGAAATCTGAAATGCAGGGCAATTCTCCCTACTATTTTTATGAATTGTAAATTGTGTATTTTGTATCAAACTGTCCCTAACTGTTTTTATTACCATTTTCCAAAAATCATAAAGATAGTTAATATTAACCACTGCAAATAGAAGATCAAAACTGTATTCAGGGGCGGCGTTAGGGGTGGGCTAATGGGGCTGGAGCCCCGAATGTTTTTATTACTACCATGCCATCAATGAGTTTTCATGCCCAAAAAAGTAATTTATATTAGAATTTAAATAAATAAATAAATATCTCTCGACTCTCACGTCCACAGTGTCTGTAAATTTACCCAAGTAAGTTACACGTTGTCATTCACACCCGACGAAAACCGCCCACTGAGTCTAGTGCTTCTGACTGACATGTAAACTGGCCAACCATCGATGAAAAAGGAAGTAACCCCCCCCCCCCCCAGCCAAAACACTTGAACGCCAAGATACAACAGCTTCAGGTATCTGTAACTTTTAATCTTATTATATTTCTTTTTCGGTTTTAAATTGTGTCTGATTGAACATCTAACAGTTAACGGTTGCGGAGCACAGTCTTTAGGACACACACACCGCTCCGAACTCCCGAACTGATTCAAATTATTTGCGATTCCCAAACTGACTCAAATGATTCGCGATCCCGCTCCAACTCCCAAACTGGAGTCAGATGACTCAAATGATTCGCGATCCCGCTGCGAACTCCCGAAATGCTTCAAATGATTTGCGACCCCAAACTGACTCAAGTGATTCGTGATCTCGCTACGAACTCCCGAACTGACTCAAATGATTCGCGATCCCGCTACGAACTCCCGAACTGACTCAAATGATTCGCGATCCCGCTACGAACTCCCGAACTGATTCGCGATCCCGCTCCGAGCTCCCGAACTGACTCAAATGATTCGTGATCCCGCTACGAACTCCCAAACTGACTCAAATGATTCGCGAACCCGCTATGAACTCCCGAACTGACTCAAATGATTCGCGATCCCGCTACGAACTCCCGAACTGGCTCAAATGATTCGCGAACCCGCTACGAACTCCCGAACTGACTCAAATGATTTGCGATCCCAATAATTAAAAGTGTGCCCATGGAGAGAAATAAACAGCAGATGTTCATGTTAACAACTTCTTTAACTTGAGCAAACGCTGCTAATACATATACATTTGTACATGAATGTTTTAATGCTACTGAATAAAAATAAACGATCCACTCGAAATCTCTGCTCATCATGACTGCACCTGGATCAGTGAGCTGCGTCTAGGGCTGATGACGTCATTTCCATGGAGGCATGCTGTACACGCCCCCGTCCATTGACTCCGCCCCCACGTCAAAACAGTGCCACAAAGAGAGACGTGCAGAAAAGTGAAGCGCAAAGGAAAAATGGCTTCGCAAGCTCTAACTAGACTGACACGCAAAATAAAAGCAGCGTTGCAAATAAATTAATAGATATGACCATGGAAAATATGTATTGCAAAATCATTGCTTTCGCGCTGTTTCATTTGTTTTGCAATTCTTAATTTTTGTTTGCATAAAGCAAATGTATTTTCCTCAATACTTTAAATAAAATGTTTTAAATTTGTTTTTGTTTTTATTGTTTTTGTATATTTTAAACAAGGTAAATCTTTCTGATTTATTAAAATAAAAAAGTCACATACATGGATTTTTCTGGGCTAAGCCCCAGATCTCCATTCACCCTAGAACCACCCCTGACTGTATTTAAAAAAAAAAAAAACTGAACACAGTTTTCCACTTGTTCTAGTTATATTAATATTTTCATTTTCACCAACTATGAATAGGCAGTCTAGAGTTATAACTTTGACAATTTTGATCATAGAAGTAGAACACTTTTTTCAGTAAAGGCCGACGGGGCCTAAAGTAATTTCTACATCATTGTCGCCTGACAACTGTTACTTTTCTCAGCGCTGATCAAGAATAGTCCAATCACAGTCGTGTTCTCAGTCGGCGCCCCTCCCCCAAGCGCTGAAACGGAAATAGGTTTCGCCACGTGACGTAATTTCCATCTGTACCATTAGCCGCCCGCCATTTCCTTTGTTAAGACGAGTAGAAAAGCTTCGGCACGCATTTTCTGCGCCATTCTGCTGCACTAGCCGCTGGAATCCTCTGCAAAAGCCCCATCAACCGCTAGCAACATGGACGCTAATAACAGCAACATTAAAAGGAAGAGCAGCACCGGCGATGGTAAATATCTGCCGGAGTTACTGGCGGAGAAAGACAGCCTGGACTCCTCGTTCACGCACGCCATGAAACTCCTCTCTGCAGGTCAGTGCGCCTTCATTCATTACTCAACAATTCACACAGACTAAACTGGTATTAATTAGTCACTTGAGAACCACTTTTCAAGTTAATTTCTTTCATATTTATATAGGTAGATGTTCACGTGTGTCGGTGAAGCGTGTGCTGTAACGTTAGGCCCAGAAGCCGTGGATTTGGCCGTTGGGCCGCGTTGCACTTTTTTTAAATTAAAATTTTATTTTTATAACCGTTATATAAAAATGTTCGTGTTGTATAATGGTGGGAAGCTTGGTTCGCATACAATTAGATCAAATTGGAACCACGTTGAAAATCATTATCAAAATAAATATATTCTTGGGCCGAAGGCGCAAAATTTTTAATAATGAGCATGCAGTTTTAATGGGAAATATGATATGCTTGTGGCATATTCATGGTGCATTTAGGCCTATTTACAGAGAACTGCGTATTTAAGGAATTTTTTTTTTCGTAAGATGTGTGTATGTGACTCCCTTAGGACAGCATCGCTTGCATTTCTTTTGTGGAGAAAGACGATCCCATGATGCATTGCTCGGATGGTTGCAGACAATGCAAGAGAAGCGTGCATTATAAATCTAGCTTATTTTGCACCGAGAACCAACTTAACAAACATACGTTTACTATGCATAACGTAATAATGGTTTAGGGCATTACTCTTATTGCAGAAAGTGTAATTTTTTTGAATTTACGCTAATTTCCCCACTGCCCTTTTCTGTTTCTTGAAGCCAAAAAGGTTGTTTTGTAGATTTTATAAGATGGAATTTATTCTTTAGTATTTATTGGATTACACATTTATTTTTTCATTAGGAATCAGTTTGCAATTTTTTTCACATTGCTGTGGTGAAGCAAAATTTAAAATTCGCTCTGAGCTGATCTTGTTTTCTCTTGCAGAGATTGAAAGGGTCCAGAAAGGTGAACCTAAAAAAGAGTCAGAGACGTATCTGGATTTGTTCACCGCCAAGAACGTGAGGGTGAAAGAGCGAGTGCTCATTCCCGTGAAGCAGTACCCTAGGGTAAGTCGTTGTCTGACTTGGTCTATATGTTGCAAGGATTTGTTATTTGACATTTATTAACCGATGCCTCAATGTTTCTCCGCAGTTCAATTTTGTGGGAAAGATTCTTGGGCCGCAGGGCAGCACTATCAAACGTCTGCAGGAGGACACCGGGGCGAAGATCTCTGTGCTGGGCAAAGGATCCATGAGAGATAAGACCAAGGTAATGAACCAGGCTGCACAGTTAGTTTTCTGTTTAAGGAGCAGGTTACTAAAGATGAAATTGTGAAACCTGCAGGAAGAGGAGCTGAGGAAGGGTGGAGACCTGAAGTACGCACACTTGGCCATGGAGCTGCATGTGCACATCGAGGTTTTCGCTCCAATTCCTGATTGTTACCTGCGTATGGCTCATGCCATGGATGAGGTCAAGAAGTTCCTAATGCCTGTAAGTATCAATGCAAGACAACCGATGCTTTAACCTGTCACTATTTTTCATTTTCCCCAATCACTCATTTAAATTGATCTGCATTTTAATAAAGCAGATGCCTAATTTTCCCTGTTTTCAGTGAATGTGCTAATGTGTTAATAATTGTTAGCCTGATTAATCCTTTCTCTGGTGTGTCAGGTGGAAGGGCTTGAAGAAATGCACCCAGATGCATTCATGGATCCAGGGTTTCTGAATGGTTCTCAGGATATGTCTGGCAGAGGCCCGCCTCCCGGCCGAGGCCGCGGTGGACCACCCCCAATGGGACCTAGGTGAGATGATATAAAAAATATAGCCTCTATCCCTAAATATAGCTTCTGTGTTAGCTACATGCATCTGTCGATTAGAATAATTCTGTCTCATGTAAGCTTAGCCATCTTAAGTGTTGAGTATGTAGTAATAATCCATACATATTGTGCTCAAAGGGGTCGTGGTATGCCGCCTCGTGGAGGACCACGAGGAGGAGGACCAAGAGGAGGTCCAGGGCGTGGAGCTTCAGCGAGGGGAGCCCCCGCAGGAAGAGGTGGTCCTCCACCACCAACATCAGCCAGAGGAGGAGCCGCCACTCGGTCAAGACCACCAACTCAAACTCAGAGGATGACACCAGCAACCGGTCTCTCACACCAGCAGCACCAGTCCAAACCGGAAACCTACGGCGAATATGTAAATCATTATCCAGAACCCCACTGTTAAATGCAACTCTTGTCTGCACTGCCATTCAAAAGTATGGAGTCTGATTTCTGTCTTCCAGTTTACATTGATCAAAAGTGATCAGAGACCTTTATAATGTTACAAATATCTCTACTTCGAATAAATGTTCTTTTGACCTTTCTGTTCATCGAAGACTCTTGAAAAACTTGTCATGGTAATCGGGTGCACAATATATATTGGCCCGTGATAAATGTGCATCTAGTCAGTAAAGCGGGTTATGTAATCAGTGGTAACTACTATCAGGTGCGTGATTTTTCACGGACAAGCCTTGCAAATCAATGGTGATAATGAACGTGGATTTGCACAGCTTGTTAGTTAACAACGGATCGGTGTAGTAACAGCTGTTCTGTGTGAAATCACACACCTGATAGTAGTTACCGCTGATTAGATGTGCATTAATCATCGGTGATATATATTGTGCACTCAACAGTAATATTGCATTTGAAAAAATATATTACACATTATTTTGATTTGTAATATTTCACAAAGTACCTGTTTTACAGTTTTTTTTTCACGTCAAATATTCGGCTTTAGTAAAGGAGTATTTAAAAATAATAATTGAACAATCCCAAACTGTTGAATGGTAATGTACTACAAGACTGTCTGGCATTTTTATTTATAATAAAATTTCCATGTTGTAATACTAGTTTGTGAATGCGTATTCTACACGTACTTGTTTGGTCATAAGTAACCAACAAAACAGTTAAATTCAAAAGTCAATAGAATCTGCTCCTAATATTAATTTGTCAGCAAATCAGACCACACTAGTAGCTCTATGACTTTTTATAATTTTTTTTGCTCCGCATTAGAACTGTGCTTTCATTGTTTGACTTATGCTGTCACTTTGTGGAAACAACAGTTTCCCGTTTTTAGTGAAAAGACCAAGTCTTTAGAAATATTTTTAGCTTGTGATGCATCTCCATGTCTCCTGTATTTTCACAGGCATATGAAGAATCATACGCAGAGCCTTCCTATGAAGGATATGAGGGCTACTACAGTCAGCCTGCTCCACAGCCGTGAGTGCTGGTTTCTGCTTTATCTTTCTCTTATTAGTAGAGACTTCTTTCTCTAATTGATTTCTATGAATCCCTATTCACACATTTTAGTTGTAACCTCTAAATTTAACATTCTTGCTAATGGTTCCTCAGGAGCCATGCTTCTTTTTCCTTCTCATCCAAAGTCTTGTATTGATTTTTAATTTTGACTTTACAAAACTCCTTTTAAAACTTTTTTTGTTCCACAGAGACACAGAGTATTATGATTACGGTCACGGAGAGGCACAAGAAACTTACGAGTCTTACAGTAAGACAAACTCATTTATCCACAAATCGGCTTTTTTTGGCCCATCGTTGAGACAATAGAGCCAGTCGATACTACAGACATTAATGTTAGATGTTTTTATGCTTAAAGGGCCATGAAACCCCAGACTACTTATGACATTTTAGTTGAGCCGTTTGTATTGCACATCATAGAAGACAATATTAGCATCAAGTAATTTTAGATTTTTGGAAAAAATTGGTTAAAGTTTTTTTTTTAATCTCTCCAGTTTTAAAATCTGCATTATGTTAACTTCTCAAATTGACGCGACAATGTACTATTGTACATCGATGACACTTCAGTGTCTATTAAATTATTTGAGACTGCATGCTCTTATCCTGTGAGAAGATGCTTGGCCTAATTCTTCACAGCAGCATGTGTTGATTTGCTATGACAGACGCTTCAAAGTGACATTATCTGAGAGAAACGTTCATGGATCAGAGGAGAGGCTTTTTATTTTGCTTTGTAATAAGAGTTTGGCAAAAACGCAATTCAATCTCTTAGTGAGTAACCATTTTTACAGCTCCATGACACGGCCCATCAAAAGGCTTGTATAAGTATTGTAAAACTTGTATTAGTTTTCTAAGTGCTGCAGAATAAACATGAACATGCGGTTGCATAAATTGTAATGTTTTGGATGCAGAGTGCTCTGCAGTGCACCGCGCCCACTGAATGTTTTTCTCTTTTTTTTTTTTGTGGTGAGAATGAGTGTTTCATGACCCTTTAAACTATAGCACACACACATGTCTCATTCCAGGAACACAGTTTAAGATGTTCCAAGTTCTGCTTGAATCAGTTTTTCCATGTTAAGGGTGTGTGTTTGTTTCTAGCTGGAGATGAATGGGCTGGCGGCGCTTGGGGTGGCACCGGTGGAAAGGCTCCAGCTGCCCGGCCGGGCAAATCATATCGGGAACATCCATACGGCAGATACTGAGAGCTGTCCGTCACGACGGTTGTCTGGCGACTTCCTCCCCTCGTAACCTCTTGTAACCACCTAAAGTAATTTTAGTTGTTTTTTTTGTATTGTTTTGGTTAACACTCCTTTTTAATATTCTGAATCTACTCTTTAATACAATGACCATAAGTTTGACGTGAGGCATTTTAAATTTGAGATTACATACTGTGCTTATTCGCTTTTCTGTTATATAAATTTGTTTTTGTTAATTTCCTTTAATGCATAAGTGTTTCTTCTCTGGAAAAAGATACCTGAATGCTAGATAAGCTAATGGCTATGTGTAAAATTGGGGGAGGGGGGTAAAAAAAACTGCCTGTTAATGTCACGTAGATTTATTCCAAACACGCTTTTGTAATGCACAAAAAAAAATCTTTGAGGAATGCACAAAAATATTAGTTCTAGTAAAAAAAAAACATGTTAATTATTCTTCAAAGAATAAATTCCAGTTGGTTTGAGTATTTACGGTTTGAAATTTTCGTGAAAACATTCAAACTTCGCATCTGCTGATTCGTTTTGTTAAATGAGCAAAACAAATATCGCCAAGTTTGTAGTTTAGATTTACTTGTAGTCAGATAAAAGTACAACCTTCTCAAATATTTGTACGTACAATACTCAACTAATAAAAAATTGTTCTTTTGGTGTTTAGAAGTTTGCAGTTTCCGAAATATTAGCAAGCTTGTGTGCATTTCCTAACTAGGGAACTAAATATGTCCAAAATGTGTCCCTATCAGTTTGTCAATAAAGCTTAGTTTTCTTTTACAGCCTTCAAAACCTTTGTATTTGACTTTTATTAAAGTGCTAATATTCATCCCATATAAAATTGTTGCAAACTGTAAAACTGTCAAAATTCTGCATGCAATTTATAACATCACAACATTTAGATGGAAAACTTGTTTTACTCACTTAATGCTGTTCAAAAAATATTGTGTATAAACCGTTGATTAAATTAGTCTGCAATTATTTGTATTAAGTAGATCGTGAAAAATGTGCATATTTATGTCTTGTACAGAAACAATTGACCTCAAAATACAAACATTTCCAAAATTTTACCTTGGTCCCCTAACAATCTTATCTCAATTATATAATTTAATCGTTTTAAAGGGGTCATATCTTTAAAATCAGCTTTTCTTTAAGCTTTTGAGTGTTCATAATGTGACAACATGTGATAACATTTAAGACTAAAAACTAAAATTATTAGTGTAAACTAAACTGTTTTGGTGCAAAAAGAAGTGGATTTTATTTGATATGACCTGTTTAACAAAAAATAGTAATCTATTCAACACTAACAATGATTTATACACAATACTAAGAAAATCCTGGAACTTTTTCATGTGTTTATACCTGTTTTAAAAGCGATAACCCTGTTGCAACTTTGCATCAGAGTCACTAAATCCCTCTGATGTCACAGAGACTCTACATATCTGTCTTCTATTGAGAAGGATCTTGAGGTAAGACCTGCAGAGTCACCTCTAAAAGTGCAAATAGATCCCCATTTTTAAAAGGTAAAGTATACATGCACAAAACAAATTCGATATTTGGTGCTCTGGTAATATCTGGTAATTTTGCGTGACAAAAAAAAAAACAAGCAAAAGAAACTCCATGATGTATTCAACCAGATCACTCAACACAAAGACTTTTGTAGCCCAGGGTGAGAGTTTTGACCGTGAAGATGATTCAAATGTTGCATTCGCTGGCTTAATAAACCACAAAATTGGGAAAGAAGGCGTAAAGTGTAACGCAAGCTTCAAAAAGGTAATATCAACCTTAAATTTCTCTCTTAGCACAAATGTTCATTTACTCATTTCTACACAATCATTACAAATTCAAATTCCGTTTGCAAATTCAAAAGACAATATTCCTAAACTTGGCTAACACATTAAACATTAATTTTCTAAAACTTAGTATTATATAGTATTTGTTATATGCAACTCTTGTTTTAAAAACCAAATAGATTGTAGTTTTTAGTCAAAATTACATTGTTCTTAAAAAGTGTTCTTGTAGCTGTACAAAATAGACAAAAATGTCCTCAAATCTAACAAGTATGTAATGAGATATGTGTAGAGTTGGACTTCTCTGTGGAGTTGATTTTTTTTTTTTAGGTCTTGTACTAACTCATCTTTTGTGTTGCTCAGTGACTGATGCCAAGAGGTTCTTTCCAGACTGGCTTTACCAGCAGCTGCTACAGGTGAAAAGTGTGTGTGTGTGTGTGTGTGTACGTGTACATTTAATGACCACAGACAAACACTAGTTTAAAGTACATGAGTAAGAATTGTAAGTAGCATCTTGGTTTAATAGAATCTGTGATAGTGAATTTAGTAATTCAATCTAAGAGCGATTAAATTCATTTTTACCTTTACATAATTCAGTTTTCATGGTCAAATAGCTGGCCTTTATAAAATTGTTTCTAAATCTCTGCAAAATTATCAAGAAATGTTGGATTCGTGTTTGTTGTTGTTGTTGTTGTTGTTGTTTTTTTTTGTCTGCATGTTTTCATTTAGAACAGGTTTTGCATTTCTTTTTGGAACTGATTAGTCGGAGGCATCATTGATTTGAGCTTATGTGCACTAGTTTTTGAGTGTGAGAAGCATTTGCGGGATAATTTCGGCTGTGTTAACTCAAAACGGATGTGCATAAGCTCAGATCAAAAATGGCTCTGAACACTGTAGCTTGCAAACATCTCTTCATGTCTGGTCTTATTGCATTACTGGAAGGGTCATGTGAAAGTTTACATTTATTGGACCAAAGAGTACTGGAATGCTTACAGTGGATATCCTTCAACTTTGCAGTTTTAACATTGTGTTTATAAGTCTATTTTATCTTGTGTAGTACCAAATCCCGTGGGCATGTCGGTGGTTTCTCTGAAAAAATGTAGTTAATAGTCATGCATGCTTTCACACCTCATTAGTCTTTGAGCGGGGAAAGACAAAGTCTTTGAATCCTTTCAAGGTCTCAGTCGGTTGTGATACGGTGTTCTGCTTCTGTGCAAGGTCAGATTTAAAAAGGATGTTGTCTAATAAACAGTAACGTTTTAATGCATTCTTTCTGTGTTGCAGGCTCTTGGTGTCATTGAGTACTGAAGAGGAAAATGACAGCGCATTTTAATACGTGTGACTTTAGTGAAGATTTTAGTCTTTTAAGTCATGTTTTTGTTACTTGTTTTTTATACATGCATTTTTTGGATCCCAATAAATGATTTTATACTGTTTTACCAAAGTTGTATTGCTGATTGTGTTTCAGAATGAGGTGGTATTGCATAAGTGAAGATTCTCTCTTGCAGTTTTATTCAGAGTATGTTTTAGCTTAAATTTAGAGTTTTATTTATTTTCTAAGTCAGTAGTTTGTTACAAAAATGTTCGTGCTGATCATGTAGGGGGAAATAAGCTATTGGGAAAAGTTTTACCAAATGTTGTTGTGGTGAACTGTTTTTGTTGTTGCAACATTAGGCTGATCAAAATCAACTAAACGTCATCAAGATGAACTTTGAAGTTGGCTTGAGAAAGCATCAACACAAATTAAAGTGTTTTTTTTTTTTTATTAAACAATTGTTCACTAAAGTTCTGTACAAGCATACTTGAAGTAATTTTACACAGAGCAAAAAGTAACTGGTGTTAACAGAATACATAAAACCGCTAAATGCCAGTTTGTGTGTGTATAAAAAATTTTTTTAATACTGGATTTAAAAGCATCAAGGGCCTGTTTAACATAAAGGGGGAAGTTATTCCAAAGCTTTGGACCTGTGCCAGCAAAGGTCCTTCCTTGCTTTTTAACCTTGTTTGAAGTGCAAGTATGGGTGCAATTTGTTGCAGCAGCATTTTGAACCATCTGTAAATGTTTGAGAGAGGCCTGATTGATACTTACATTATAGAGGCTATTACAATAGTTAAGACCGGTCAAGTTAAAAGCATGAATGACGCTTTCAAAATCATTAAAAGACCAAAAAAGAGATTACTTTTGATAATTGGTTGCATTTTTAGCCAAGATGTCTCAAAAGAGAACGAGACCGCCTCAAACTGGTCAAAAACAGCAGAACACATTAATGTAATGGGTGTATCAATAGAAGGAAGTGAAATATGTGCTCTAACAACAATCTTTAAAAAATATATTTTTATGTTTAGTTTTTGAAGTACTACGGTTTTAAGGCCAAAATTTAATACAGTTTGCAGTTTCTTGGGAGTTCAGGGTGATTGCTAGTGTATTATTGGTGGTTCATATTTTATTCTCTGTTCTTTGTAATTAAAATTTCTAGCCACCTGGATCAAACAATCCTTTTTCGGTCTTTCTTTCTCCATCTAGATCAGTGATCCTTGAATCTGGCTCATGGGATCCACTTTCCTGTAGAGCAGCTCCAACCGTTTATTTTCTTTCCTGTTTGGCTTTTTGTCTTGGCCTACTTTCTCTTTCTCTTTATTTTTTGTCTTAACTGTCACTGAATGGAATGCACAGGATTATGGGATATCAAAGGGATGCATCAGAGTCAGAATGACCTTTATTGCCAGGTTTACACATACGAGGAATTTGCTTTCGTGTTAGAAGCTCCGCGGTGCAACAGAATGACAGCGACAGAACAAAAATCACATAATAAAAGAATAAAAAATACAAATAAGTAGGTAAGGAATGACAATATACATCTATGATGCTTTTAGAGGGCAGATGAAGGCATCTCAGGAGACAGGAACTGAAGCCAACATTGAATTTGGACGTGCCCTAATGCCTTCCTACCTTGGAATACATCCTCTGAAGGCAGCATTTTTCAGTTTTTTCAGATGCAGCCATTATGTACTTGTATGTCTCCCTCAACACCTGATTCAGCTCATCAGATCATTAGTGAAGACTTCAAGACCTGAAGAGGTTGCGTCAGGTATACAGGGAGACATAGAAAATGTGCAGTGCTCAGAGTACTTCATGGAGAGCTTAGAAAACCACTAATCACCATTGCTTAACTATTTTTATTAAAGTAGCATTAACATGTAACAAAAATTAACTGATATTGTTTACAATATAGGCCTACAACTGAATGCAAGTAGCAGCTATAGTTAACAAGACTTGCTTTGTGCTTTGGTTTCACCTCACGCCAGTCTAAGCTAAATTACACATTGTAATATAAATAACATGAAAATACTGTGCTGTATGGTGTGCCATACTCTGAATTTATGCTCTGCATTTAATCCATCCAAGTGCACACACACCTCTGCTGGAGCAGGGATCCGAACCCTTGACTTTGGGGTTACAAGTCCCAACTATCCATTAGGCCATGACTACCCCAGGATTACTGTGGATTAGTTAGGCTAAATCTTACAATTTTTGCTGTAAATGGAGTAAGCAAACATACATTTCATGTGTTCCGAGTAAATTATTTGGTATACAATTAAGTAATTTTCATTAACGTCTTAAAAAACAATACTGGTGTGCATTTTGAGGCAAAACAAAAGCACTGATATTTTTAAAGTTCAGTCAGTGCAATTTTCTTTCAGATGAAACATTTATATGCATGCATTTAGCGGATGCTTTTATTCAAACCAACTTTCAATTTTTTTTATCAGTATGTACAGATCAGAATTACATTTTAGTCCAGTGCTAGGCTTCAGCCTTGTCTGTGAAATCAGGGGTACAAGTAACAACACAGTTTGGTAATATTTTACGATAAGTTTTATTTGTTTCTCATTTGTCTCTTTTTTTTTTTTATTAAGTGTTTGTGTGTTAGTAACCCTTTACGTCATGGACCAAATGATCCCACAAGGATAGTAATAACAGTAAATTTGATCCTTGTGGAAATTTTTAGGTCCCCAATGAGGAAACAGGCTTATGCATCATACAGAATGATGTTTTCTATGATGGCGAGAATAGGTACTTTTGTATGTGTGTAAGTGATTTTGCTTTGTTCTCCATACTGTAATAAGTGAGTTAAAATGTATATAGTGTTAGGTTTTTCTTGTGCATCATCAAAAAGTGTTTTTGTGCATTTGTTTTAAAAATTGTTTTTTCAATAAATGTTGAGGGTTTTCCATTTTGTGTTTGTGTTGATTTTAACTAGGTGATTAAGAGATTTTTTAATTAAACATTTTTAATAAATTTATAAAAATAGTAATAATAAGAATAATAAGAAATAATAAATGTCAACTTCATTGACAGAGATATATGACAATGAAATATACTTTAGTTCACATCCAAAAGTACATATAAGATATACTTAAGTCCCACGAAAGTATATTTTAGTTAACATTACTTGTTTGGCATTAGTAGTACACTTAAGACCCTAGAAGCAATAATGAACATTTAATTGTACATATAAAAATGCACAAAAAAGTCCCACTTAAGTCCTTCTAATATATTATCATATTCCCAAAGAGTTCTAAATTTGACCTGTCTTGTCAATATCAGTCATATTTAAAGACCAAGGAGAGGGAGTGTTTCTGATCAAACCTCTAAATATTTGATATCTCTGAAAAGCTGTGAATGTGCTCTGAACTGGACAAGCTGTGGCATGTAGAGAAATTCAATAAATGTCAAAATACAAAGGTCTATCCATAACTTATGCTTTACTTTTGCTTTAAAATGTATTTAAGTTTATTTTAAAGGGGTCATATGACATTGTTAAAAAGGACATTATTTGGTGTAATGCAAGGTGTTTACGTGGTTTAAGGTTTAAAAAAAACATTATTTTCCACATAATATACATTATTCCTCTATGCCCCGCCTTTCTGAAACACGTCCATTTTTACAAAGCTAATCATTCTGAAAAAGTGAGGTGTGCTCTGATTGGCCAGCTATCCAGTGCGTTGTGATTGGCTGAATGCCTCAAGCATGTGATGGAAATGTTACGCCCCTTAACATACTGTGATGCTGTGTGTCCCACCAAGACAAACCCAATAAAACCCATTACAAATGAGGCATTTGTTGCATCCAGTGGGGACATAATTACTGATTATAATTACTTCTATTGTATTTTTACACGTTGTGTTGAGCAACGCACTGCATAAACATAAAAACATTTCTGCATTTGCAATTGGAGAAACAACAAACAACAAGCCTTGCGTTTGAATCATAATTGGCAAATTCTTTAAATATAAAAAAACATACGGGCTGTGAGTCAGAAGCGCCCAAATGTCCTTGCAAAGTTGGAAATGCCCAACTTTATATAAACAGCCTTTGGGCCGCAGACAAATTGTAGGCTACTGGTTCAGGAAACGCAGCACACATCTGAATATTTGGGTTGAACCATTCTGGAACAGTGTTGTAAATCATCTTAACCACTAATTTCTAGTTGTGTCTTTTTTTGGAGGGCCAAACAATGTAGTTTATCTTACACATCGAAGCATACAGTGACTCCAAGACATGTAAGGCGCAATAAAAGTTACTCCTTCGAACAATAGGGCAATGTTTCAGAATCATTACTGGCCGGTAGAAATAAAAGTTTCTCTATTTCTTCACTTTAAAAATAATGATTATTTTCCTGAAATAAAGGGGAGGAAAAATCTATGCTTTGCATTGCAGTAAATAAATGTAAAGTTTCATAAACATTTAAATGAGCACAGCAGACACATTAGCCTATTACAATGTCATTTATCAAATCCATGACAGAAGATTATATGTAATAATAATTGTCGCGTCATGTTCTATAAATTAAAACAATACTGGTACAGTCTTTTCCATTTTCTTTTTCATACTCTGATGATATGAAATAATACATTAATTATTTAATTCAAAATTCATTCTTCTATTTAAAGGCCTGATCATCCCACTGTGGATAACCAATCCAATTAATTTATTAAATGTTGTGGGTTGTTCATCTGTTAGCCTATAGATCAGCTTAATTTATCAAAACAATCATTTCAGGGATATACAGGCTAATGTTTTTGTCTTTTTCTGTGCATTATAATGAAGGCTTTGTAAAACTGTTCAGCGTTTTTAGCTTTTTAAATAACATAACCCGTCCTCCGCCAACTACGCAACTTTTTCCGTCATGGATGTCTATGAAAGAGGGGGGGGGGGGGTTTAGTGTTCTTCAATGTAGTTGAAATTTTATTACCAAGAGGTTGTAATATAATTCTGTGACAACTGTAAGCACTCAAGTATATTCAATTATATTTTATAATTATATCAGTATCAAGAAATTGAATGTGCCATTAAGAGCAATAAAATGTTTACTGTATGTTGTTAGTCTTTAATGTTTTTATCACCAACACAATCACAGGTAACACTCCACACAATTAAAGATTCAAGATTTTATTTGTCATGTACAAGTAATAAGACATACAAAAATTAGTGAAATGTAGGTCTGGCATACTCTTTTTAGACTGTGCAAAAAATAAGAGAAAATTAAATACAAACAATGAAGCAGTAAAAATATGTAGATGATTAAATACAAATAATGAAATTTACACAATATATTTAACTACTGCACAGATGATGTCCAGAGATGGAAACAATGTGCAGTGAGGATGAGTTGCATAGTACAGAGTCTATAAAGTGCAGTTTAATGTCCATGTTTATAGTCTGATAACATGAGGAAAGAAACTCCTCCTGACCCTCTCCGTTTTTGACTGCGGAAGCCTCTGCCTGATTCTAACAGATAACAGTGGATTTCCAGGGTGGGTGAGGTCTTTAAGGATCTTAACAGCCCTAGTTTTGCTGACGTTCAGAAAGAGTTTGTTTGGCACCAATATTGTCAGACTCTCTACCTCATCAAAGTAGGCAACCTAATTGTTGTTGGAGATGAGGGCCATCATCACCACTATTGACAATAATTGTCTCGCAATAATTAAATCATTTACAAGTCACTCAGAGAAAAATAAAAAAAAATTTGTAGTCTATACTGATGAATGGTACAATGTGTTCTCTTTGTATATTTTAACCACTAATGCATTTTTTTGGCTTGCATGCATGAGACACAGCAAAATCCTGGATGGAAGGCTTCTAAATAGATCCACGCAGCTCGTCTTGTCTGCCCTTCCCAGCATAACCTGGTAGATACACAAGAAGCACATTAAGTACATCTGTACTTCTGCCATTAAAGTAATAGCTGACGCAAAAATTAAAATGATCTCTTCATTTACATCCCTCATGCCATCCTAGGTGTATATGACTTTATTTCTCATGTTAAACAGATACTAGTTTCAAGAACAATTTCTCAGCTCTGTAGATCCATGCCATGTAAGTGAATTGTGACTAGAACCTTTAAACCCCAAGAGATGGCATGAGGCAAAATAAATGATACTTTTTCATTTTTTAATGATGTATTCTTTTTGAATGTCACAACTAGACTATAAGCTAGCGTTGATCTACCACCAAAATATGAAAATATATAATGTGTAAATATGAAGCAGCAACTGTTTTTGAAAATGTTTCTTGAGCATCAAATCAGAATATTAGAATGATTTCTGAAGGATCATGTGACACTGAAGACTAAATGCTGAACATTCAGCTTTGCCATTACAAAAGTAAATTACATTTAAATATACAAATAGAAAGGAGTCGTAAAAAAATCATTACTTTATACTTTATTGTCAGACTGTGTCTGAAAGTTTTCTTGCATAACAGTATTTATGTTTACAACAAAATTTAACATACATTCTACATTGACATTCACTCCAGCAGTACAATTATACATTTCATACAACATTTATACATTTATTACAATTTACAATATGACTGTTTCTACTGCATTTCTGAACAAATAATAAATAACAAATGTTGATCATTTAACTTGTAACATGTTACATGCCATAAAGACAAATCTCCCAGAGTTATTTGACAACCTTTGTCTTGCATCATCTGTTTAATGATGATCGCACTAAGCCCGAAGCCATTGTGAATGGTGTTTTAGCACGCCACTCTCTTGAAGTCACACATGAAGAACTGAAAAAAATCCAGTATTGTGCAGTATTTGTACAGACAGGAGTAACCACAGAGCACTAAAAATATTCCCAGTCATAATCCAGAACTAAGAAGGGCGGTGTGCAAACAAAATTAATTGAGGTGAAAGACACACCTAATGAGACAGCAGAAACCATTGCAAATTATCTCACTAAAACACTTGTCTGAAAAATGCATTGCATTTACTGGAGACAATTGCAACAAAAATTTTGGTGGAATCTGACATGATGAAGGGAGAAACAACGTGTTTGCAAATTTGAAGAGGTTTTCTGCAGAACAAGACTGAGTGGTGTGGGTTGCCCAGCACACATATTGGATAATTGTGTTCATCATTGGGCAGACACAATAGATGTTGACCTTGAGAATATCATGATTATAATCTACCAGTACTTCCACATTTACACTGTGCGCACTGAGAATCTGAAGGAGTACTGTGATTTTGTTGACATTGAAGTACAGGAGGATGCTTTCCCACAGCAAGACAACGTGGCTGTGATTGGGTGCTTCTCAATATCCCTCCTCACTCCTCCATCCTATGACCCAGAAACCGATAGAGCATAGCCATCTTGAAGGACATCTCAATTCTCTAATTGCACCACGAGGAGGCGAGGATCGAGGAGGGAGGAGGCTTCATGAGGAGCGATGAGTGTGGATACACAGGTGTATCCTATGCGACTTAACGTGACGGACATATAAATTCTCCTCCCCCTTCACATCTGTTGTAATAATTTTTATTGATAATTTACCTTTTCACTTCAAATAAACCATGCATGTCATATATTTAAAACAGGGTATCTTGCTTTATTAATATTTATTATGAATAATTAACAAACTTTAACAACATAAGGGCAGATCCCTTTAATCACAGCTGATGACACTTTGAAGTAACGCTGAAGGGAGCGAGGATAAATAATTTCACTTGATTCAAGTCCATCCATGCGTCTTTTCCTTGTGTCCTTCCCTCACATCATGAGGAGGTGGAGCAAAGACACAAGGAAAGGAAGCAGGTAAGGAAACAAGGATGCACAAATAAGAATTGAGAAGCACCCATTGTTACAAGGCTTTGAGAGCATGCTACAGATGTTTCCAGCTTTAAAGGCATTCTTTCCGACACATCAAAAGCCACCCATAGTGATCAAGACGTTTTTTGAAAATGAATTCAGTGAGATCTACGTGTGGCACATGCACTCACTCGTGTCTGTGTTCCACACCCTTTTCCATTCAACAAATGGAAAAAGAGAACAACTTACAAATATTGAACAGCATCCACAACATTCTTCTTGGATGTAAGCGCAACAGGGGGTGCCAATTGATGATGTCAAGTGTTTTGACCTGGTCGCCAATCTGAAGAAATTCATAGAAAGATGCAACAGTGATGAGGTTGGCCTGCAGGTGCACCAGAAGTGGACCAAATACTTAGAAAAGGCCAAAAGCAGCTTGCTTCTCAGAACTACTGAAGATTGCACAGTTTGTCTTTGCACTTCCCTCTCACAATGCAGATGTTGAGAGGGTTTTCTCACTGATGCAGAGCCAGTGGAAAGGAGAGGAACCAGCTCTCTGTTGAGCCATTGAAAGGAATTCTGTTTGTGCTATACAACTTCAAGACACTTCTTGCAAAGACTTTCATGCTTTTTTGTTAAGCAACAAAAAACTGCTGGGAAAGATCAGCTCTACAGCAAAATAAAGATGGGCAAACAAGGAGGATGAGGAAGAAAAACAGGATGAAGAGGAAATTGAAGATGAAGAAGAAAACTAAAGATATATGTATATCATTTTTATTTTAGTTTTTGTAAGTTTGTGAGAGCTATTTTTGTTATTTTTTGTTATTTATTATTTATTTCTTTTTCTAATCCAGAAGATACATTTTTATATAATTATTTAATACGTTTTTTTTTAAAACTTAATAACAATAAATAATAAAACATGTTGAACCTCTGAGAAGCCAATCTGAAATTGTGTCTTTGGTTATAGATATTTTGTAATATAACAATTTTCTTTCCATACAGAGGATGCATACTATAAATGTATTGAAATTATAAGGCATCTTCAAGTATCATTTGAGTATCTCATTGCTGGGCACAGTGTCCTGGTTTTTGGTAATCAAAATATGGTCACCCTAGTTATGAGTATTAAATTGAAAATGAATATGGTAATTAAACCAAATGTTTCAATTGCATTACATTATTTGGATTAACGTTACACGTAGAAATAGTTAACATTTTAAAAATATAAGAGCAGGTTTTGTAACAATGACCAGCTTTGTTACAGTCAAGCACAATCAGTTAGGAGTTTTAACTAAGTCTCATTCTTACTGTGTATTAAAAGTTTGAATTTATCGTTTAAATTAAAGTGCAGTTATACTGCACACATATTTTACGTAACATTAGTCAAAATACCAATGTCATACCTATGTATTACAGAAATATTTAGCACAAAAGGGTAAGACACAATAAAGATGTAATTTTTCTGTGCTGCTAATGCTGCCTTCGCGTGCTCTCGGACTAATCGTAAATATGAGTTTTGAATGTAAAAACTGCACAGGAATTTCCTCCGATTTTTAAACTTTGAATGCAATGAGCTTGTAATCATGATTTAACTAGCCTACGCCAAGACTAAAACATCAAACGCAGCGTGCATTAACACCATTGTGAACGAACCAATCAGACTGGAGGTCCCACCCAGTTTGGAGCTGGCTCCGACGTCCGTTTAAACCCATCTGTGATGCAATGATACGATACTAGCTACTTGTGGCATCACAATTAAACCAGAGCGGGTTTAACTTCCACAAGGTGTAGAATCCTCATCTGAAAGTATGCTGTGTCGTTTTCTTCTGTTCTGGATCTTACTGCGTTGTGCAGGTCGGTACAAAGATTTGATTGGCGTTTTGTAACTTAGTATTTCTGTGTGCAACACTAAACTTGATCACTTAATGCTATGATTTGATTATTTGGAAATAGTCTTTGCTTTGCCATGAGGGTTATTAAACTTAGACTCGTTCTAGGTTATGCAACTATTTCCTTCGTAGAAAATGCGTTTCGCATCGCTTTCTCGAAGTGAACATGTGTGCATATGTCTAATCAAGCAACCTGTGTGAGTTAAAGAACAGTTTTGTCAGGGAACTCGAGTAGTATGGCACGCAATTTCTCTCGTTCTGCTCCTGAACCACGCAGGATGGATCGAAACGGTCAGAGAACTGTGAGCTCACAACAGGTGGAATCTGTCCGATTCGCTTGACTACAGTGTTTTCATTAATATCTGCTGGCAAAACTAAACCAGACAACTTTTACAACTTAGAAAAGAGCTGCATTTTTGGAATTCCATTATTTATGTTTATGGTAGTAGCTAATAGTTGTAATGTGTATATTTTAATAATACATTTATACATATTCCAGGTTATATATATGATTCTGTTTGAAGTGTTTCGTTTTGAATAGCTGGATTTGTAGACCATCTGAGATTTCAAAATAATTTTTGGAACGTTGCTATTTTTGATAAAGATGTGAAACATTTAATCTTATCTCTTAACTGGGAGAAACAATCTTGGCTATGCAGCCATTTAATGAAACCCATATTGTTTGATAAATTCTTAATTATTCAGAAGACTCTATCTTAACCACAATGTCGCACACTTTTTTCTGTGTTGTGGGCTGCACAGACCCTGCTTTGTGTTTAGATGCGACAGAAGGTCACTGTCTTCGCATATACACAAAATGATAAAACGGAAAACTATTTCTGTTGTCATTTTCACATTTAGTTGAGTGAGTACAAAACTATAACCTTTGGCTTCTAAACAAACTCTTTCATAATCCGTCTGGGAAGTGGAATTGATAGTGGATGTATTATTTCAGAGGACAAGAACCCCCTACACTTCTATCCATAAATCATGGTTTGAAATTTGAGGGGGAAAAAAGTTGGACGAGCAGACATACAGTTTCAGTACTGATTGAGCACTGACCTTTTTTCTATTCAAGGACACGTTTTTTTTTTTTTTTTTTTTTGCAGTAGCCTGTTAACATTCTTTGTGAAGAGGGAGCTGCTAGAAATTTTTTTTCATCGTCTCCTTGCCTCCCTGCCCTACACTTCACACCAGGCTAAACTTTAGGCAGTCATTCATGTTGCAATTTAAAGTAATGATCTCATTCCATTCTAAAAACATTGCATGGATGTGCAACTTTTTAAATGTTGAATTTGAGTCAAGAGTTCAGATGCATAGCATGTTTTTCTCCATTCATCTTTGAATAAATGTCTGGTAACAAAAGAAGGTCAAGTGAGTGAGTATGAGTCCATACTGCTTTCTAATGTTGTTCTAATAACTTGCACTTGGTTTGATAAACTTTTTGATTATGTATCTATATCCAGTAGTCACAGGCAGATGGGAAAATGTCTACTGAGGGAACGGCATTTCACATATGCCAGTCCAGTTAAGAGAAGGAAAGGAAATCTCTTTTATAAATGCTGTTTTTGTCTAGTTTTTAATATAGTCATGATAAATATATGTAATTATCTGCTTAAAATATGCATTTCACTTTCAAAAATACCAGTATATGTAAATATAAATATATGTTTGACTTCGCTATAACTTTTTTTTGAGTTCTGCAAAAGAAAAAAAGTCATAGAACAACATGAGTGTCTGTAAATGATGGCATAGTTGTTATTTTTGATAAATTATCCCTTTAAAACATATCACAGAAGCATTATGAAAGGACCAAGGATTTTCCAGAGAGCCTTTATTCAAAACCTTAAATTAAATTAATGCCAAAGCCAGTTGGTCCTAGGAGTGGTAATTAGATCTCTGGTTATAGGGCTTATGATGAAGTAGGTTTGCTGTGCAGGTGTGGCAACCGTACATAAAGGAAGCCTTGAAGATGCAGACAGGTAAACAAGGATTCTCCGAAATTATAGTTTTCCTTGAATTACAGTTTGACGTTGTGTTTATGGGAAAGCAACTAAATCAGTAGTTATAGCTGCAGGGCGAATGTGTGTGTGTGTGTGTGTAAGCAAGTTTTTCAGAAAGAGTAAATGTTCAGAAATGGACTAAATTTCAGTCACAACTTCTTAAAAATGCTTATTCCATTGAATCATTTATCATATATGTATATACACATGCACATATAAATTTGTACTTACAAATAGGGCCGAATTTTTGAAATATTAAGTTACTAATGCGTTTTGAGTGTTTTCATTGCCTTAGAAGGCTGTGCCTGTTGTTGGGTGTTTTGTGCTTTTTTAGGATGTTACTCACTGGCTCAAGTCTACATGGCCTGTGTAATATTAAGTTCTCTAGAATGTGTATTGAACTGAACATTCTCCTTTAGTGTATCCCTGTTAGATTTTCTTTGCCATTTTGTTGTTCGTCAAACATCAAGTTGGTAGAGTAGAAAAGGTAGATAGGTTTGTCAATAGATAGGAATTTAAAGCTGCAGTAGGTAACTTTTGACGCTCTAGCGGTTAATAAACAGAACTGCTTGCGTCTTGCGGAAGAACATTGTAGCCGGAGCTACTTCTCTCTGTTTATGTCTATGAAGAATCACAAAGGTACTGGGTTACTCCGCCGCGGTACCCCCGAAGCAATCTAAAATAGTCCGAATATAAACACTTATTATAGGTACACCCTAGTGATTCAGGACAAGCTAAAAACACGGTTTGGAAAATGGATTCATGGTGTACTCGCTTATTATATACATTTTTCTACATTTTGAACACAAACAAAGTTACAGACCGCAGCTCTGATTGGTTGTTTCTTACCGGGAGCGGTGCATTTCTGCAAATGGCAATAGGACCACTGGGAGGAGCCAGAGGAGCTTGATTTTTTCACAGATTATCTGTCTCATATTCTACTGTCAGGACATAATGACAGGTTTAACAAATATGTAAAAAATATATTTTTACAAAAGTTACCTACTGCAGCTTTAAAGAGTGTTTGCATGTGTTTAACTCTGGCCGCCGGACATTTGATAACAGTGATTTCATACTTTCCATGTCAGGTTTGAGTATCGGTGCAGGCGTTGTCTATTGTATTGGAGGGGATTTCTAAAGTACAGTATCAATCTTTGGAAAATACTAATAATACATAGATTGGATCAAGGCCATTTCTAAAGAGTGATACTCCAGAATGCCCTACAGACAGGAAATATAACACCAGTCTAGTGTCTTATTGAAGGTAATATTCTTAAAAAAACTCCCATACACTTTGTTGGAGGGGCTTCGGGCATCTACATGCCAAAACATTTTGTTGTTGTTTGTATTCCCTTATGAAACAAAAATATATTGCAGTATATTGGAAAATATCATGTAATATATTAGGCATATATTCTTATATATATTTATTTTTTCCAATATATTGCAATATATTGAAAGCGGCAATCATTTGTATATTTTGCAATATATAATATATGTATCGTCAATATATTATTAAATGTATTCAAATATATAAGATATTAGAAAATAAAAAGGGAAAATAATATATTACAATATATCACAATATATTTTAAGAAATATATTGGTAAATATATTTTCCTTTCGTAAGGGTTGATGGTTCCACGAAGAACCTTTACCATCCAAGGAACCTTCTTAATTGCACAAAAGGTTCTTTATAGTGGAAAAAGGTTCCTTCGATTCTTAAAATAGTATTTATTTTTTTGTAAGAATTTTTTTCCATACTAAAAAAAAATAGTTCTTTTGAGAATGGATCTTTGGAGAACTAAAATGGTCCTTCTATGGAATCCCTGGAAAACACCTCTAGAGTGTAAAAATAGAACGTCTTGGTGATTTCAGGTTAGGTTTTTGAAGTACAGTCAGAAATCCCTCAACTAACTGCCTAGCAACTAATAAAAAACATGTACATGGGATTTTTGTGATTTGATCTGGTGCACTTACTGGAGGAGATAACATCCATCCCAGGAGAGCCAATTATTGTAGCTGGTGAGGAATGCAAATGTAAATGTTTAATGTGTCCTGATGTGCCCTGGACAAAAGCAAAATCTTTGTCTTTTTTATCATTTATTTATTAATTATCTATTATTTTATTTTATTTTCAAAATTTTCTCTTTTTTTGGACAAACACCTGGACTGGTAACAATTGTGCATTTCTGAAGTTTGTTTAAAGGGGGAGTGAAATGCTCGTTTTCACTAAATATCCTGTTAATCTTGAGTACCTATAGAGTAATACTGCATCCTTCATAACTCCAAAAAGTCTTTAATTTTATTATATTTATAAGAGAGAGATACGCTGAGTCCCAATTCGCCTACTTATACTACGACCTAAAAGTATGTACTTTTTTTGTGAGGAAGAGTTTCTTTTTCCTGTGAAAAGGGCATCATTGGCAATGCGCCAGTTAATTAGGCGCTCCGTATCTTCATCGGACCCTACAAGATAAACACGGTACTTTTTTAGCACAACATAAACCCAATAATATTATGAGACAATAAAATATAACTTTAATTATGGTTAAACATTTGAATTCTTACACTTAAAAGATGAGGGCGCATCTCCGCTGCTGCATCCGGCTGCCATGTTTACATCACCGCAAAGCCATCGCAAAGCTCCTCCCTCCCGCACGCAATGGATTGTGGGCAATATTAGCACTTAGAGTGTGCATTGATCTGCACTTCGAATTCTAACCGGAAATAGTAGACCATCCGGGTATCTTTCGAATACTCTTTTCAACATACTACGATTTGGGACGTACTTATTCTAGTTTCGCATACTATTTAGGACGGATAGTATGCGAATTGGGACTCGGCAATAGTCTGTACCGTTTTTTCCCCGAAAAACACTAGCGCCTGGAGGCGTGGGCGGAGCTAAAGAATCACGAGCGCGAGTAGGCTTTTGCGTTGAGAGCGTTTGGAAGTTGTGACATTTAACGTGAGGAAAAAAACATCATCCAAAACAAACCATGGCTAACAGTTAGATTCAGCCGCAAATTTATGATCCAGAATCAGATCCAGAGGCTGAAATTTAACAAGAGCAGCAGCAGCAGCAGCAACGATGTCTCTATGTGGTATGTATTAAAACTGTATATATTTGCTTAGCGGTTTTGGAAAATTACTAAGTTCCACTTTGTCGTCTTTTTTTTTTTTTTTTTTTTTTTTTTTTTAAGGTGTGCATGTGGAAAGTGCAGTTTGATGACAACATTGCATGTTGTTTACTTGATGTGCTTACGCGCCGATAGCTAAGTTAACAACACAGAGATATTTGAAGCAGTTTTACTCACCGCCTGCGGTTCCAACACACGATCGTGACCCTTTTTCGTTGGGACTGCATTATCCTTAAGAAATAAACGATATGCAAATCCGGCGTCAAACTGGGCCTTGTTTGTAAAACAAGCATCTTCGAAATGCAGGGAACAAACAAAAACACTTGCACAACTCCGTTGATGCTCTGTAAAAATAAACTCCATCCACTGGTCCCTTAAGGCTGTTTTTTTTTTTGGCAATCTGTGCAGGGTTGTCTTGCCCTGGCAACCAAAAACACACTCCTTTTGTGACATTTCACTCTCTCGCTCTGATCAGTGAATGCCTCTGCTCTCAGTGCTCTGCTATACGGGAGCGCGTGCTTTTCCGGGAGAAGTGCCCTTAGGACCCATATAAGGAAATTCCGCTCCATCTAACGTCACACAGAGCCATACTCGAAAAAAACTTTCCGAAACTTGTGACAAACCGGAAGAGGTATTTTTGGAACAAAAATACTCATTCAAACGTACAACTTAAATTTTGAAACTTTGTCCATGTTTAGCATGGGAATCCAACTCTTTAACAGTGTAAAAAACTCAGTATGCATGAAATAGCATTTCACCCCCCCTTTAAACCATAGACTGTATAAAAACATGGATATAGTGTCTGTGATGTCACTTTAAGGTTTCTGAAGAGAGTTTTTGAAGCTCAAAGTGGACGGAGTCAGCCGTCACCATCTTGGCAGTGTATCACCACGATAATTGAAAATGAGCAAAGAGGCGGGAGCTGGTTGCTGAAACCACACCCACCTAGCTTGACGGTGGTGACAGAAGTGCAATCCACCTGTCACTCAAGTGGCCATGCTCTTAATTATGCAGAAATGTATGGCTTAATATAATTTTAAATGGATGAGTTATACAAAAATTCACCCCCCTTACATTTGTCATGAAGGGCAAAATTAGTTATATAGATCAAAACCACTTTTTGTAGGAGGCTGTAAACAACTGGGGCATTTTAACATTGGGTGTCTATGGGACCGACTTCCTTTTTGGAGTCAGCTGACCGGAAGTTTGTTGCATGATATAAACTGGATTGTTAATGGTTAAATACCACAGACAGGCCCACTCCCACTGGCCAGAGCCCCCGAGTCATGATCAAAACACTGTTGGTTACATAAGAGGATAAATTCCAGATGATATTAATCTTTTAAAATATGCTGTTTCTAAGCTTTGAAAGCTTAAGTTTTATTCTGTCACAAAAAAAATCTTTATAACAGACAGATATAGACAAAGGTCTGATTGAGAGATCCTCCAGAATAGGTACAATTACAGTTCTGGCTGCTAAGTTATGTAGGAGATGAAGTATATCCAGCTAGTTGTTATCACAGAATAAACCTCAACAGGGTGGTTTAGTCTCATTTTGCAATAACAACCGGCTAGATGTACATCTCATTTATTACATGGCCATAGTTTAATATGCCAAATATGCGTTCTGTGTGAACAGCTTGGTTTCAGTTTGATGTAAACAAGATCTTCTCCACTTTGATGTTCTCTTTTTCCGCAATATTTTTGAAGAACATTGCAGCAGCTCTGCATCTGGATTGGCTAACAAGAAAATTATAATGCAATGAAACTTACATTGTCATCACATCTCAGACAGTAATTTTGGACCGATAGATTTTTTGACCCTCACCAGGCATTTACTTCTGAATTTCACCTTGTGGAATAGTTTGTTAAACATAATCTTCCTGAAAGCATTTTTTTTTAGATCTCAACATCAAATTTAGAACAAAACTTGTTTATATTTATTGCTTTGATTTTACCACAGTTTTAAGAGTAAAATATGTTTGAAATATATTGAAAATTTAAAGTATTTTTTTTTCATAAAAGTTTTTCACTTAAACAAAAATGTAACAAGTGTCTTCAATTAAAAGAGACCAAACGTATGCCTGTGCTCTAACAGGGCAAACATGGATTATAATTAATGCATAAATGTAATTTAGTACACTAAAATCTCAAAATATAGCAAGTGGCTTTTAGTCAAGGCGACTGATCAAGTTCAAACTATAGAGTCTTTGTGACTAAAACAATGGCGTCGCTGTAGTTCTATTTGGCTGCATCCTTCATGCTGTTCAAAGTGCCAGGATTCCCATGGTAATGAAAAAGATTTGAATTTCTAATGGGTGAAAATATTTGATACTGTATTAAATATTTTTGCCTATTCTAAAAAAAAAAGAAACCCTATGCAATATGCATTCATCAACCAATACAAAAGTCATTCAAAATTTCAGAGAGCCTTATGGGCTGCATGCTGTCCTTGAAGCTGTCAATATTTTAATGATTATTGTAACTGCATGTGTGTTGCCTTTGTGGAAGGTTTTGATGAACAGAAATGGAATAATGATTCCCTAAACAAAGAGGGGGTCAATATCAAAAGAAAATTTCACAATTATAGTGAACAAAATGATCATGTATATCAAAATGATGTTAAAATTTGCTGGAAATGTCCAAAAAGTACTCGTATTCGAACAACAATTAAAATTAGCAGACCTGTGCACTTGTTTGCATATGAAATAATAACATTAAAAAATTGTCAAATTTTAAACAAAAAAACTATTGGTTAAGTGACTTCTAACATGTTATCTACTAATGTGTTCAAATAAAGTTTTGACAAAAGAGAAGTTTTAAAATGATAAACCTCACAATTCAGTCTTTAAATCATTTTTTTTTTTTTTGAAAAGGATGAGCCAAACTGTTAACTTTAAAGGCATTTCATCTGCTTCATAAACCGTTCTACATAGGCTACCTTATTATTCAAAGTGTTGAGATTTTTTTAGAAAGCGCATTAGCTTTGTTTTCCATTTACCGATTAAGATTTACAACAAACATTTCGTCCAGTTTTCACATTGGTTTAAACACACATGGCAGACAGGCCAAAATGTGAATCCTCTGTCTGACAGCAGGAAAGAAGTTTATTTATTCATACATTCTTTCATGCAATTTCTCACTGCATTCTGCCTTCCTTCATGCTTTCATGAAAAAAACCAAACCTGTGCCTTACGTGAGACTGTTACTAACTTTGCTTGACTCTGAGCAGTATTTACCACAAGTGTTTGAAATCTAAATAGTCAAATACTGATAATTTTATTATAGTTTTATTGATAATTCAAATATGAAATGTTAACACTAACTGTCGTACATTTTTAATCAAGGTTTATCATCAACCTGGTGATCATTTCATCCCTACAGCAGTGCATTTCATCTTAATGGACTGAGAAAGATTATGCATGTCTTGCTGTGAGATGTCTGTCTGTAAATCTGTTTATGTCGCTTACATTTCACATTTGCGGTCCACATGCAGCAGGACTTGTTCACACAGATCAGGAATGCTATTAATCTTTCTTCTGGTGTTTTTCAGAGTCTGTAGAAAGCTCTATTTAATGTCCTAAATTATTGGAACTGTGATGTTCATTTTTTCTCAATTGTAAACTGTACGTTTCCTATAGACTGTTCCACAGTTGCATGTGCTTTTATTGTTTATAGTTCATCGAACAAGCACGAAAAACACTTCAAGATCTGTAAAGCTTATTTGGAATTTGCGAAATTATTTCAAAATGAGTATAGTGTCCTGAAAAAGGGATTCTGTACATGTTGTTGAATATGCAAATTTGTGCTTCCTCAAAACAGCCTCTCAGTTGATCTTGCTTTCTGCAGATTGCTTTAGCGTCACGGTCCCCTCCAGTCCTGTTCTCGGGGTGCGTGGAGCCACAGCACATCTTCCCTGTGCATATGAACCAGTCTCTGGCCTCTCTGATTTGGTGATCACATGGCAACGGGAGGAAAACGCACAGGTGGTGCACAGCTTCTACTACGGGAGAGACCAGCTCGGTAGACAAAACCTTGATTATCAAAACCGGACAAAGTTAAATCACCAGGACATTCCTCAAGGAAACGCATCCCTGAGTATAGCCAGGTTTGGACTGAAGGATGCAGGGAAGTATGTGTGCATAGTGAGCAACTCCAAGGGAACTGACAGAGGAGTGGTGCATTTGGTCTACGCAGGTACGCCAGTGTTATTTTAGTACAGTATCACTGAGATACCATTGTAGCTTTTATTAATAGCTTTTATTTTAAAATATTTTTTTCTTTCTTATATTTTAGATTTATATTTTATATTCTTGTATATTTGTTTCATTTTAATTGTAGTTTGTGTTTTCATTTTATGTTTAAAGGTCTGTATGTTTTATCATTTTTATGTCAGTTTTAGTTATTCTAGTACTAAATGAAATAAGGTTGCTTTTTAAATTCAATTAAATGAGTTTCTTGTACTCTGTACAAATGCATATACCAAGTCATATGAATTCATATTCTGATCTGGTAAATCATTGTGTGTGTTTTGGGTCTTCAGCTTTCTATTCCGAGCCGAAGTTAAGCATCGTTCTCAATTCCCCCGATGTGACTGTCCAGTATGAGATGGAGGCTTACCCGAGGCCAGAGGTCATGTGGCAGGGGTCAGGAGGTCAGAACCTCACTGGCGATGTGGAGGTTACATCTGAATCAGACGGAGGAGTGTTCTACTTAAAAAGCAGCTACAAAACCCAGAGTCCAGTGTTAAATGTCACATTTACTCTTGAAAACCCTGCTGTGCATCAGAAGCTACAGAGGCATGTTAACATCAGCTATGGTAAGCATTTCTTTCTGGGATAAGAATGTATTTGATTGTATTTCATCAATGATTTACTTTGATTTGATTGTGTTCAGTAGTTTTGTATAGCTAAATGATTAGTTGTGAAACATTATTATAATTTAAATGAATGGTTTTCTATTTGAAAATATTGTAAAAAGTAAAAATAGATAGTTTGCTCCTCAAGAAACATTTCTAATTATCCTCAATGTTGAAAACATTTCAGATGCTTCATATTTTTGTATAAGCCAATTAAATTAGTTTTTCAGGGTTCTTTGATGAATTGATAGTTCAAAAGAATCACATTTAAGGGCTGTAATGATTCACTCGTTTTCTCAATGCATCGATTACTAACCCTGGCGATGCATAAGCCTATGCATCGATCTTGGATTTTTGAATTATGCATCATCAATTTCGGACCGTAATCGATTAAAAAAGCCGAGAATAAAAAATTGTGATCTCTATAGTGATTCAATGCTTTCAAAATATATGCACATTAAATTACTACAAGCACAAATTAATGGAGACCTTGAACAGTGTTCAAGCTAAATGAATACATGGGATCTCTCTTTAGTGGCCAGTAATTCTTAAATTAAGTAGTTTTGCTTTTCTGTCATTTTTTAATGGCTCTTGGTCATACCGACGATGTTAACTGAGCAGTCAAGGGTGCTAATTTATTGCATTGACGGAGCAAAAATGTGAGTGTCTAAAGCATATGCATAGTTCCATTGAATGATAAATGTGTTTTAACAATTTCGTTCAACCGAATGTACGAAAGGAACTGTTAAAATAACCACATCATTAACAATGACCTTGAACTAAGAGTGCCAGGTGTATCTGATAATCAGATGCATGTAAGTAGCGTTCTTTGCTATAGCAAACTGACATCATGCACATTTTCTTTCAGGATCATCATTCGCCAATGGATAGCAAAAGTTAAATTCTATAGTGTTTTATTTTATGAAAATGAGATGAAGAAATTTTATCACTAAAAGAGAAGTGATCTCATGCTCCAAGAACTTGCCAGGAAATGCCTAATATGGACAAAGCCATCTATCGCTGCAGCTAAGATGAAAAAAGCAGAATGAACTGATGAAACGTAATGACAATAAACGCAATAAATATATACAATTTATGAATGATTAAGTGCTAATTGACATCATTTATTACAGTACAAAAATTATAAAGCATATTTTCTGCCTAATTCTCAGCTTACAATTGAAATAATTGTTTGTAGTATATAAAACAATCCTAAAATTGGCAATTGGAAAAAAAAACAGCTAGATTACAAATGTTTGATTATTGTCCAGGAGTGTATTTGATTTCTCATAGCAAATTCATAGTGTAAGAGATAAAAATACATGCATGCATAAAATTATTGTATTTGACATTTCTGTCACTTCTAAATGATAGCTACAGCTCTGGTGTGACAAAATGTAAGCATATACATAATACTTTTAAATAGGGGTGGGCAATATAGCCTCAAAATTATATCAAGATATTTCAAGAATATTTGCGATAACGGTATTTATGACAATATAGACAATGTACTGTTCCCCTTTCTGTTAAACATATTTTATTGGACTGTCTAGTTTTTCATGTACAGAGAAAACTCTTATGAAGTGAACTCGCTTAAAGAGTTTAGTAAAAGTTTTAGATTTTCTATCGCATAGATGTGATATAATATAAATATGTGACATAACTTGTGTTTGTTTGATTGCTGGTTTTTAATATTTCTGTTATACTTGTATTTTTTATTATTGTTTTTGCATTGAAAATAGCCTTTGATGCTGACATGCCATTAAATTAATATATACTATACTATGACTATATAGAAAAAACTAAGTTTTATTGGTGATTGCAGCTGGCGGACAGCAGAAATTATTAGAGCTACTGTCATCGATGACAGACTACCTAATTCGAAATGTAAATCTATCTGGCTTTCGGCTTCGCTAACATTCAGATGTTTTTGCTTACTGCTCTGTGCTTTGCTTCTTATTAATATTTTTACTTTAGCAGATTTAGCACAGTGCTCAAACAAGAGATTTTTTTTGGCACAAACACTAAAACTAAAAACTCTATGGGACTGAAATAATACTACAGACAGAAGACTTTGCCTTCCGCTGCCAGCAGCTTACATTCCTGAGATGGGAAAACAGCTGCCTACATTCAAACAGAAGTGAGAGAAAATATCTCCTGTTTATATACTTTTTGCATGAACTGCTGCAAACTTCTACAAAGAATTGTGGTTCTTGAAACAAAGTTACATCCTGGACTTCCAAAACAGGTGGAACACTCAGCAGCCCAAAAGTCATGAACCCTCTCAGCATACAGCCGGTGAGTTTCATCTGTCTACTGAACAGTTTATACCAAGTGTAGAGGAAGAATCTGAAACTGATCGCCATACTTATCAATGGCACAAACAGGGATTGAGACCCAAAGGAACACGAAAAATCAGATTCGACTATTATCAGAAACATTAGTAGCAGGTCTACAACAACATGCTGCCTTCCTCAAGCAACGGTCTCTGATGTGAACAAGCAACTTCGGAACATTCTGATGAAGCACAAGACTGCAAATCAAATCCTCATCCATGTGGGAAAGAATGATATTCTAAAAGAGCAGTCAGAGCTTCAGTGACCTCTTTGAAACACTTCGAAGACTCAAAGTTCAGTCATTCATCAGTGGACCACTCCCAGCAAGGGGAACAAATATGTTTTACAGATGCTTGGGCTGAACACTTGGCTACAAAGAACTTGCAGTATAAAAGAAGTGAATTTCATCAATAACTTTAATCTTTTCTGGGGCCATAGGCAACTGTTTAAACCAGATAGGGTTTAAACAAATTGGTGAATGAGTGCTTAAGGAAAATATTTACTTTTCCCTTTGTCATCTTTCAGCAGAGTGTCAATTCATTCAGGACACACACACCTGGTCCGAGGCATCATGTGGTTGACACATCCCACAAGGACACTGAAAACACCACGCCCTTATGAAACAAAAATATATTGCAGTATATTGGAAAATATCATATAATATATTAGCATATATTCTTATATATATTTATTTTTTTCCGATATATTGCAATATATTGAAAGCGGCAATCATTTGTATATTTTGCAATATATTATATAATATATGAATCATCAATATATTATTAAATGTATTCAAAAATATAAAATATTAGAAAATAAAAAGGGTAAATAATATATTACAATATATCACAATATATTTTAAGAAATATATTGGTAAATATATTTTCCTTTCGTAAAGGCGCAGCCACAACAAGCACTGCTCATGGTCACTATCCTGAGTCCTGCCAACAGAGCTCCTCACAGACCGATTGTGATGTATCAAAACCATTCCAAGACTCAGCACCCAAGGACGACTTTCTGGAAAACAACCAGGGAAGCCAGGACAACATATCACAGTCATTGGAAACACAAGTGCCACAGCCCCGCTCACCAGACACACTATCCCTCTCTCCAGCATCTCCACTTCTGTGCTTCTCACAGAAAATGGAGGAACTGGTGTATGCTGGGACCAAACTCTCCCACTCATTCACTGGAAGCCCCCAGATATCAACTAAAAAATGCTGGGCCCCTCATCCGACGAAGCCTGTGGGCCCTGCTCCTGTGAGAGCTCTCCGAACGCTGCCACAAAGACACAAAGCACTGCTATCAAGTTAGCATTTTTAAACATTCACTCACTAAAAAAGAAATAATTTCTAATCAATGACTTAACCACAAATAATCTGGATTTTATGTTTCTAAACGAAACAAGGCTAGAAGACCGTTGCAGTGCAACAATCCTCAATGAAGCAGCCCCTCCTAACTTTACTTACATGAGTGTTTGCAGGACTGTTAGGAGGGGTGCAGCTGCTCTATTTAAAGATGTTTATCAATGCAAGCATGTGGTCGATACTTGTCTTTTGAATATCTAGGGATGGTGCTGAAAGGTGCTCCATGCATTCGGTTTATTATAATCTACAGGCCTCCAAAAACCTCTCCAGCCTTTGTTGAAGAGGTCAACTTGTATTAACCAGAACACTAGTGTGCCGTTTATGGAGGCTATATCTTTAACACCAAGCATTAATGCAGACTCTGTTGATATTCTCCTTGATTCTTTTAACTCAAAAGTTAAGAATGTTATTGATTTTTGTTGCTCCTGTAATAGTCTATAAGAAAATTAGCAGACAGAAATCAGTTTGGCGAAGACATTGCAGAAAAGCAGAACGGATGTGGTGTAAGACGAAACTTGAAATTCACTATAGCATCTATAAAGACAGCCTTCATGCTTTTAATGTGAAACTAGCCACAGCTAGACAGAGTTTCTTCTTAAACCTTATAAACAGTAACTTAAACAACATTCGTACTCTTTTTGCTACTGTTGAGAGACTGACAAACCCAGCCCAAGTCAAGTAAAACTAACCTAACATAAACTTGCCTTCGCCTTACCTTGCCTATTGTCATAAGGTGGCAGCAGCAGCTGTGTGTTCGACTTTAAGCAGCCTGATCTCTGTATGATGTCAAAATACTGCGAAAGTGACTTACCCTTTATTTACCCCTAATTGAAATCTTGGGTTGCATAAATTTCTAGATATGCCATGTCATGCCATATCATCTAACCTATGGTTCTCAAAGACTTCTGTCAAATTTGCCCTTTGACTAAACATTTAAAGTGGCCCTATTATGCCATTTTTACGGTTCCTAATATTGTTTTGGAAGTCTCTTACAGTAGGATTACATGCAAGCAAGGTCAAAAAATGCTTTCGTTTTCTCAAAATATGCATTTAATCTCAAATCATTTTCCAGTGATTCTCAAACGATTTGTTTGAAGCATTTCAAGATTCAGTCTCTCTAAACCCCTCCTTTCCGTGAGCCTGCTCTGGTCTGATTGGTCAGATGCCTAGTCTGTTGTGATTGATCTACGGCATACAGCGGTGTCGGAAACTATTATATTCAGTTTAGTTCAGGTTTATTTGTATAGCGCTTTTTATGATACAAATTTTTGCAAAGCCTCTTTACAGAAAATTACGGTACTACAATATATTTAGTAGTAGTTTATCAGTGGTGACTGTCAGTAAATGTATATATGGCAGAAATGTACCAAAAAATAAATTAAAGACATAGTCAAACAGATGATGAACACTATTCACAATTATTATATGATGCAATGAAACGTATAGCAAAATTTGGTCGTTCAGTATGTTGTTTCAGGGCATCATCTGAGGTCCTCTGAAGGGGTTTGTATCATCTCTTCTCAGGTGTTCTGGATCCAGACTGAAGCTTGTGTAAATCCTAGTTACCACGGGATGTAAATCCCATGTCAAAACAGAGAAACAAATAGAGACATTATAGTCATTCCTAACATATAAGCAAGCAATAAAGAAAACAATAACTCTTATATTTGATTATATGTACAAATCTTAGTGTGATATTCAAACCGAAGAAACTTTCTTAACTTTCCTTCCGGTTGCATCATCTCATAATACAGACAATGACCTGCTTTAGACCCTATTTATTCTACAGCATGTGATGCTAACTACTCTTCTTCTGTAGAGCTGCTGCAGGTGTCAGATTTTAGCATCTCATTGTCATCTTCATTTTCATCAGAAGCACTCACATTATTCTTACTTTCACACAAGACATTGTACATTATCTTCTGATGAACTACTGAAGATTTAATGTTTGAATTTACAGCTCTTCTAATCATTCCCACTACACAAGGCCACATACACAGCAAAAATTAAATCATGGCCAGGCTTAAAATCGCAATTAACCCAATGTATTCTGCTTTCTGCCAAAAACCCTTAAGCCAATTCCATCCCCAGTCATCATCGGCATTAACCTCACTAGCTGTCTGCCTGTTAATTGCATTAGTCATGTTCTTAATACCCACATCTATCACGTGGCCATCAGCATCATTATCAGGAATATACATGCAAATGCAGTTCCAACAAGTATACCCCCCCCCCCCCCAACCAGGAGATGCGGTGAGCTGGTCCAGGATAAGTCTGTTTTGCAGTCCAGTGAGCCTCAGCACTCGTGTTTCCTTCTTGACGCCCTCCCTCACCTTAGTAGTGTTCAGTTCATAACTCGTGATTTGGACTTCAATTTGAAGAAGGCTAACCCCCTGCGCCAGAATTTTCTTGCCCAACTTGATTTGTCTGCTCGATCTTTGAGTGAGGACACTTTCTTTTCGATCTCTCTCTTGGCTCTTTTCAGAGGATTTTTGGTTTTGTTATAAAAGTGGTCAGGTGTCCACACAGCCAATACCAGTCTTCCAGCACACTGGTACCATCGTTATCGGGCACATTGGCAGCTATTGTGTTAGACCTCTGTGTGTGAAAGTGATGTTAAGCAGACAGCTCATGCACATGTTTCACACAGCTCCCATAAAACACTGTGTGTTTATTCACCTAAGTCAGCCACACATTCCCCTTGGCACGGGGCAGCTGATCTATCACTATACTGGTATGTAGTCCTCTGGTGACGCTGGAACCTTCCTGCAGTGACTTGCGTGCACCCATGTAGCTCTCTCTGCCGCTTTCACCACAATGTGTTATCAGCAAGACCTGATATCATGCAAGACTCCTTCTGCTGGCTTGGGCATAGGATCCTTGAACTGCTGAGATATCTGAGAGGGAACAAGAGACTACTATTGATAGTAGTTTAGCATGTCATCTTCACACAAGGCTGTAGAGGACAGTGGTTGTGGTTCTGGTCCTACTCCACTGGAAGTTGTCCTTTCAAACCTAATTTCAAATGGACTCAAGTTAGACTTTATTCTTTTTCTCATTCTCACATACATTAACACAATGCGGAGTGCTTTTGCCAAACTTCATTAATTTGTTCTTTAATGTCACACCTGACTGATGGCTTCATTTGCAAAGGTGTTTCTTGAGGCATCATTTGCCCTCTGTCCACTTTGCTTGAGGCACAGATCATACATGATTGACAATGCCTATCCCCAAAGGAAATGAATCCCATTGTGAAATATTGATTTAGCGAATCGAACATTCCCCAGTGATCTAATCCATGTACAAGTTTTGCTTTGTGTGGGAAAAAGTGTTTTGGCAGACATGGTTTGTCTTCAGTGTACTCTGCCAATGATTGTTCTCGGCCTTCGTCCATTGTTTATTCTCCTCTGCTATGGCAAAAGCATGCATGAGTGTTCAGAGATTCAGAAGGGAGTATGAATGAGTTATTGTTAAATGTTACACAGGTAAAAGAAGGTTCTGTTGTCATAGCTGCATCGTTCGCAGTGGTATCAGCTTGTTACCTAAAACACAAAATCATCACTTTGTAATTTGTGACACATTTGTAGATAGCAACTGACTTTTGGGAGGAAACTTGCTTATAACAATGCTGCTATTTTATCATGGTTTAGCTCAGGGTTACTATCAGACTTTAGCAATTTCCTGTGTTTACACAGTCATGACAAGCCAAAATCATGACAAGCCCCAAAAGATCAAAGAGAATTTAAATAAATAGTAACTGTTTGTCCTTCAGCAATTTTGCAAGCTTCCGTCAATGCTAGTCATGCAGGCGCTTGTGATGGGGAGCCGCAAGTATGGGGAGTGCTCCAGTTGTTATTGTTGCATATGCAGTGGTTGCAGCTAAATTTGCTCTGTTTTGCCAGTTGTTTGGGTCTCTAGATGCTGAACCATCAATGAATAAAATTAAGTCAGCATAAATATGGTCTTGGTGCACTGACCTGTTCAAATGAGGCATAACAATCATGTTCTTCCCCATCCTGCTTTGTAGGGAGCAGTGTAGCAGGACTTCACACTGTGCATCTTTTAATTGAGATGTTTGGCATTTCAAACAGAATTGCATTGTACCTGAGCCATCTGTCGGCTGACAAATGGGATGTTTTATTTTCTAACAGGATCACAGAGACCATGCGTGGCATGAGCAAAGTCACATCAGAGTACCCCACAATTTCCCTTTAGAAGATCTAAAATAGCTTTTTTCTGCAGATGCAACAGCTCTCTAACATTTTGGCATGCCTGCTGCTACCGGATGGAGCTTACTTGAAAAATAGGCCACAGGTCTCCCCCATGATCCTGTAACGGAACAGAAGTCATGAAACTATTCTCTCAACAGTTTGTAAAAAAATGATCTCTGGGTTTGGGAGTCCCAGCGTTGGTGATGTTTGTAGCAGTAATACATTCTTAAATGCTTTCTCTGCTTCAACAATCACACAGACTGTGCGTACAGTTTAACAGCAGGCCCATGCAAACACGTTCGGTATGCAGACAGTGATGTATTGTATTCAGCATTTTCTTCTGCTGTCTCCACCCAATTCAAATGAATTCAATGAAACATGTAAGAGAATCAAACAACATCAATTCAAACATTTCTCAAATCAACAGAAACCGCACATCCTGTCTAGATGAACCTTTTCAGGTATATCCTGTCTATACATTAAACCATTTTTGTTCAAAGATGTAATACTTTCCAAACAATTTATGTGATGAGCAATGTAAATCAGAGAATGGCATAATTTCTTTTTGCAGCATTTCACATAATTCATCTTTCAGTTTACACTGGTAAATATGTAACTGTGATTGTTGGATTGTGGCTAAAGTGTGAATTTGGCACTGGACCACTTCCCAGTTTGCACATTAAATCTCTTTCTAACAAATTTTGAAGGCAGTTTTCTGACAGTAGAAAACAATGTTTAAAGTTCATGCCATTCTCACTCGAGATGTAATCAGGCCTTAAAAGTTAGGCCCGACAGGACCCGAGCCCGACAGATTCCGGCCCAAGCCTGACAAGTACATTTTACAGCTTTTTAAAAGCCCGAACCCGTTTACGCTTGACATTACTCAGATGTTCGCACGCACACAGCTCTTTTGCCTTTTGTCACGAATGAGTCATTTATACGTTTTAACAATTTAATCATGACTAATGTAGGCTATAGGCCACTTGGAAGTTGGAATAAAGAAATAAAATAAGTCCTCTGTAACATCTCAGCACTCTAAATAGGCATAGGCTCATATAGCCAACACATCAATAAAAAATAGGTGTTTCTTAAATTAAATTAAGATAAATTCTAAATTAAGATGGTTATTTTTTCAAAACGAAATTAAGATAAAGGCTCTGCTGAATTTACTTTGCCACTAGCAGCTGAAATTTAATAAAAGAATAATGCCAATAAGCCTATATACTCCGTCTGCATTTTGCATTTAAGACTCAATTAATATATAGTTATCATTTGAAAACCATTACTCCCCAAGATTAGGCTGGGCCTACATGTTTTTGTGGAGGAAAATGATTGAATCCACTGTAGATGGCGTCAGCACGTTCTTGCGCTCACTGATGGTGCGTCCAGCAATATAACACACTGGCTCGTTATTCTCATTATAAACATTGTCAAAACTTTCCAACACCTCAGACTCTGCTTTAGTTGCTGGTGCAACCAAAACGTAATTGCCAGAGGCAAGCCTTCAGTTCACCGTCAGGTCAGGGCAAAGATCTTCAGATATAATTTTCATGTCTCAAGCAGCTATGTAGCTGTGGCCTTCACGGTTCATGGGTCTGTTCGTTCATCTTGCATCTCTGTCTGATTGTGTGCGTCTGTTAACTGCAACTGCCTTTAAGTTTGGCTGGCAATCCTGTTGGTGTTGTTGGTTCGTTAATTCCTCGCCCACCTGGGATTCCTGCGCTGGGTTAGAGTCACTGCAGCTTGAGCGGCCTGGAAGGTATTCATCTGGAGTTATGTCATCGTCTTCCTACGTTTTTCATTGCCTGCTTTCCAGAGATATGCAAAATAAAAAACTTTTGCCCTCGCACTTGGATCTCGAGACTCGATCATTGGGACAGGCCTAATGGTTGGAGAGCCGGACAAGTTACCAGAAGGTCGCCGGTTTGAGTCTCAGTGCTGGCAGGAGTTGTAGGTGGGAGGAAGTTAATGACCAGCGCTCTCTTCCATCCTCAATACCCATGGCTGAAGAGCTGTTGAGCAAGGCCCTGAACCCTCAGTTGCTCCCCGGGCGCTGGATCTATAGCTGCCCACTGCTCCGGGTGTTCACTTCTCACTGCTGTGTGTGTTCACTTGACTGGGTTAAATGCAGAACAACAATTCTGAGTATGGGTCACAATACTTGGCAAATGTCATGACTTTCACTTTTTTCACTTTCAATGGTACAGTGAAATATTCTCTGACAGTATAACCAGATGCAGAAGTAGACAAAAGAAATGTCACTTAATTTTGGAATTGGATCTATTTAATCAATTCTAATAACTGAGTTTCAGCCCTTTCAACTCCTTTAACACATAATCTTATATGTGGCTTTTTTTAGTTATTTAATATAAAGAGGAAAAAGGACAAAAACCATATTCATGCTTGGGCTGGACTGAGAACCTGGGGCAAGAATGAGGCTGGGGCAAAATTCAGATGTGTGACCAATCTCTGGGTGGCTGTTAGCTGACACACACACACACACACACATCCTTGCATCTGGGTTAGCACTGCCTCCCATGGTATTTCGCATAATGTAGGGAAAGTTGATTGGTGTTACGACCGATAAACTAAACCGGCTGTAAGAGCGATTATATTTTTGGTTTGTTTATCATAGGTAGCTTGTGTCGTAACACTTTTCTTTAAGATAAATCATTCAGATGTTCTTGTAGAGAGAAGATTTGTCTTTTTCTAATCTTTCAATGTGATCATCATGTATTAAATCAAGCATTTTTCTTCGTTGCAGTGAGCAGAAACACGAGCAAGCATACTTTCTTCATTGCAGTGAGCTTTAGAGGAAATGTGTGAGTGTGTTTCAGACTTGTGTGTTTGTGCTGTGTGGCCTTTGTGGATTTTGCTCCCGACTCCCCCCTCCTTCCCCAGCTTCTGCTGTGAAAGGCTCCGTTGTCAGTCTGCCTCAGCTTTCTCTGGTCCAGCCGCCGTTTGGTTAATCAAATGTGGACAGTGACATTTTCCTATGTCCCCTCTCCCTTCAGTAAAAGCAAACATGTGGATCATTCTGAGACCGTCTTTATACTCTCCCTCTTCCGTGTGTTTTTGGTCGTGTTCACTCTGACTGGAAACTCAGTCTTGATCTGTTGACACAGTGTTTTCACTGCCGGACGATATGCCTCATTGTCAGCGTGTTTCCAGTTTGCATTCTTCTTTTGAGGATTGCCTTAATGGGAAGTGTGGTCTTATCTTCTGCCAGTCTATTGCCCCCAATTTGAGCATAACCAAACGTTTAAGTGTTTGCATGTTGGGGCTGAAATCTTGACAAAACGCGTCCAAATCTTTTGAAAACCTTACTCCAGAGACTTTGAATGGCATTTAAATGTTTTTTTTTTCCAGCTTTCTGCTGATTCACACCTGTGGTTTTAAAGTAAATTAGAAAAATTTCTATGTTTTTGTTTTCTCCTCTTTAATTATTTATTCTCTTAATTTTTTCACACATTTTCCCAAGCTCTCTTTTACATGGTTCAGGACTGTTAAGTTAAAAGGTACCTTTTCATTTTCGATTCTAAATCCAGGTTATGACTTTCATATTTTCCCATATTTCTTTTTCATGTCATTGTAAATTGGACTGTCCAAATCATCAAGATCTTAGATTTGACATTCCAACACCCCTTGCGTCCTCTTTACCTCACACGTTGTCGTCACTCTTTAACTCACTTACTCGCACGAAGTCTTGCCTTATCAGCCCTCATCTTGCATCCTTGCAAGACGGTCCTGCTTACTCGCAGACCTATTTTCACTTACCTGCTAAACATAGAATAATTTACTCCACAAGCCCTCAGACCTCAGTCCCCCCTTCCCTGAATCCTTTTGGGGTTTAGGGCTTAACCGTTTGTGGGTTTACGGTGATCAGCCAACTAACGCCCTCAGGTCCTGGACGATCAATGGTATCCCGTCACTCGTCGCAAAGTTTGTTGCAGAAATTCTAACTTAATAAAGTAATAACAACATAACTGTGAAGACTGAGAATGAAAAACCAAACAGAGTTTTGTCTTTGTATTGCTTTAATTCTCTGCAGAGAATGATTTGGTTTACACACAGCTTGAGTCCGTGTGCGAAAAGATAACACACAGACTCACACCCCACTATTTATAGAATGTAAAAAGATACATTGAAGGACAGATTAGGACCTTTGAGCCAATGATGTTGCTCAGTGCACATCACCCCATAACACATGCATATCACCCCATAACACATGCATATCTCATACACATTACATGGAAGATGTCTAGTTACTCTCAAAACTGCGCATCTCTGGTACACAGTTTGCCCTTAAATGATTTTTTCAACCTAAAGCAGTTGCGTGCACAAGTTACATAAAAGAACTCAATGTGCCTATTGACTTTAAAAATGTCCATAGGCATCACACAAAAAAAATGTAAGATATTATCAATCTTAGTGAGAATACGCAATAAAGGGAAGATCTTATCAAGCAGTAAACAAAAAATGTAAAGATCTCATCGAGCTTATCAAACAATGTCAATAAAACTCAAAGCTCTGTTCAAACTTATAAGGCACTACAGAGAAAAACATAAAGATCTTATTCTTATCCAGAAAAAAAAAAAAAACGTAAATATCTTATCAATCTTGCAAGCAGAAACATTTTTTATTAATCTCATGAAGCAGTTCGATGGGTCGACCAGTGGTAAACATGTCATTTATTTGAGTGAATTAAGATGTCAGCTCATGATATGGGGTTGTACTGTAGAAGAAAGCATTTTAACACCTAAATCTCAATTTCATTACAGATAATAATATAAATAAAAAACGTACATGAAATTCATGTTTTCTAATTTGAAGATGACTCAAATTCAAAAGTACTTTGAACTGAAGTGCTTTGTTTGTCCCATTGTGCTTTAAAGGGTGCATAACACCGTTTCTACCAATCTAATGTTAACCGTGAGTACCTAGAGGGATACTGCATCATTCATATCACCTAAAAGTCTTTAGTTTTTAACCCTTGATGTTTTTTTTACAGCTTTATGCTTCTCTAGGGAAACAGCCGAGCTCCTGGATGTGTGCCGTGGTGTGACATCGACAGGAATAAAACCGAAAAAAAAAAAAAAACCTGAGACTTAAATTTTAATTAGTTTATAAAACATTTGTTGCCCCGGAAGAAACAATGTATCCATTGTATCCATTGTTCCCTTATAATGCTGGCTTCATCTTTCAGCCGAAACCACACTCCCTTGGTGACTGTTGATTTTGTGGTCTAAAAACAAAATGATGAATCCTTCACAATTGCATCTTTGACCCGAAGGGAGCACGCCGAGGGGCTGCTCTATCTCTCGCTCTGATGTGCATGAACTCCTCTGGGACATGTGCCTACATAAGGAATTCCACTCTTTAAAATATCATACAGGGTCAAAACTTTTCCATAACGTTACGATCCCTGGGGGTTCTTATTGTAGGGTTCCTGTTTTGAAACTCTGGCCATTCAGAATCTAACTCTTTAAAAGTTTCAGTCAATCAGAATAGCATTAGACCTCCGTAACACTAACGTCTGGATTGTAATGATACATAGCAAACATTGACTCTGGCTGGAGATCCCATTATCCTTCAGTGCTCTGTCGGCATCAGTCCCACAGATGGGAGTCTTGTTGGCCTGAGTTGTGTTGTTATGGTGATGGTGTACAAAGTTTAGTGATTTGGGCCAAGGCTTGATGAAACCGGGGGATTTTGCTGGTGTCCTGCGGCATTTCAACAGTGCTGATTTATTTGCTGCTTGTTTTTCTCCTCTGTTCTTGCACTATGCCGTCTTCCCTTTTCTATTTCAGAAAATTTTTTGGTTTTTAGTTTGTTTTCTTTTAACTGCAACAAAAGCTGAGGTGAAAAGTTAACAGGAGTCTCAAAATATCTCCGTTAGAGAGAAGGACTTGAGCTGAGATCAACCAGCCCTGATGCTTCCTGTAATTTTTCTGGCACGTTCTGAGATGCTCCTTGAAATAAGAATGTCATATTGTCATTTGAACAATGTCTGTAATTTACTTGTTGTGTATTTGATTTGTAACTTCAAACGACCAGTGCATTGAATCTCTGTGTTTGTTGTGTTAGTTCTTGAGTGCAGGGTCAGTCCTTCATTGTCTGAAAGCTACCACATTCGTAGATATTTGACAGTACATTCTTTTCCTCTGAGAGTTTTGAATAAGCATCATCCTACCGTGTGTTTCCAAACTGGAATTCATTTAAAGAATAAAAGCCAAACATTTTTGGAAGGTGACACTGCAAGACTACAACACAAAAGCCTGTTTTTCTGTCTTGAACAAAGGAGGAACAGGAGTTTGAGCATTGCAGTGGATTCACTGTTGTACAGACTCTTTGACAATGTCAGCTTTAATTATTTCTCTTTCCTGATTTAGTTACAGGGTGTTTTGCAAGAATTATAAATTGCATAAAGTTTGAGGAATCTGTCAGCAAAAATTTTTTTGATAAGATTTTAGATCATTTCCTTCCTTCAGTTCTTCCATTGAAAGTGTTTTATGATGCAAAACTTTCTGAACGGTATTTTTTTTAGACATTTCAGTCTAGACGCATAATCTGTGGTCATAATAGAAATCAAGCTGGGATATGATGTATATATTTGTTCAGCAATGATGCATAAAATTTTTATCAAAAGTGACGGTAAAAACATTTTGTAAAAAGGTTTGTTAAAAACTTTGTTCTTTTGAACGTATTATTCATCAAAGAAACCTGGAAAAATAGATTCCACTAAAATATTAAGCAGCTGTTTAACACTGATAATCAGAAATGTTTCTTAAGCCAACAAATCAGCATATCAGAATGATTTATGAAGAATCAAGTGACACTGAAGACTGGAGTAATGATGCTGAAAATTCAGCTTTGCATCACAGGAATAAATTAGATTTTAAAATATATTCAAATATAAAACTTATTTCGAGTTGTAATGATATTTCACAATATTACTGTTTTGTTATACATTTGAACAGTGGTGTATGAAAGGATAAAATTAGACATAAAATGCTATTCAAAGTCAACATATGAAAATGAAAAGAAATGTAAATCTGAACACAATTGAATATCCTTTTAAAATGTTCTTACAGAAGACATATGGAGTCACCTGTCATTAACATGTTCCTCTTGTCTGTCTTTATTTTAGATGGGAACTGGAGCTCCAGAACCCCAGTTGTGGTTCTGTCTACATTGTGTTTTGTCCTCCTGTGCACGACAGGTCTGCTCTTATGGTTATACTGTCATAACAAGCACAAATGACCTCATATCCATACAGGAAGGATTGTTGAAAAGTAACTACTACTGCTCTTCCTATAGTGCCTCCAACATAAGTTGTTATCCTTGTATTTAAATGAATACTGCTGCTCTACTAGACTTTATGCAATACAGATTTGGGATGGAAACACAAGAAAAAATGTTGAAGTGATTTTTTTTTTTGTAGCCATTACGTTGTTTGTTTCACTTTGCTGTCCTAAATTCCTCAAATTCACTATAGCGACTGTATCTTTAGTTGTTTAGTGAAACCCCCCCCCCCCCCACACACACACAAAAAGGTCAATTTCAGGCCATTTAGAGCATTCCTAAAAATAAGAGTGAGAATGCTATACTATAATGAAATTAGAATGGTTTACATAAATCATATTTTCATGGCTTCTTTTGAATGTCAGTTTATGGAAAACAATGTAATTCTAAACCTAAAGTGACAACATCAAACAATAGTGTGACCCCGCTAATCACCCCTAGCTTGAATTTAAGAAAAGACTCTCGATCTTTCTTACTCAAGAAATTATACACTTCAGCTTTAAAAATGACAGCTCAATGAAGAGTGATATATTTTAAAACATTGACTATACAAATGTTTATGAAATATGCATATCACAAAGAATATTCAAGACAAAACACTCATTGTACGCCAGCTGGTTTTGAAGATTTTCACTATGCACAGACTTGCTCGAATTTACTTTCATTGTAGCATTAATATTAACAAGATATATATTTTTCATTTTTAGCTTGAGTATAAACAATGAGCTTGACCAAGTGTGTTGTATATGATTTAAAAAAAGAAAATAATTTAAACCAAAAGCAAATTAAACAAGTATTTTTCAGATCATGAGTGTTTCTGGGTTACGTGTTTTTTCATATTTCCAAACATTAATATTATTATTAAGAATGAAAATCGGACCAAAAAACAAAATGGTATTTCAGCCATCCACAATCCACATAACATTCGATAGTTTACAGAAATGACACCTTCACCTCACATGTCCATTCCAACTAGAAGGTACAATCTTTAAAAATCATGTAAATTAACACGAGGTATTAAAGTGTATTTAATATATTTTTGATGTTTAAATATCGATGATGACAAAGATCTCTGGTTTCTCTATGTCATGTACTTGCATTGCAGAGTAGGTGATTGCTTTCACTTCTGTTCCCTGTAAAACAGGAAAATCAATTCTAAATAAAAGCATTAACATATTTCCAGTCTGTTGTCGGTTTAAACAAAAGCATGTTTAATTTATGCACCAAATGGAATCAATTAACATCTTGTGCAGCTACACGAGTCCATAATAAATCCATTATCAATGTTGTTGTTTTTTTTTTACATCAAAGTGTTGTTTCCAGCTAAAATATGATTACATTTCTCCATAACAATGATCAATTTTTTTGTGGATTATTATGTTTTTAATCAGCCGTTTGGACTCATTGTGACGGCACCCATTCACTTCAGAAGATCCATTGGTGAGAAAGTGATGGAATGTTAAATTTCTTCAGATCTGTTCTGAAGAAATAAACTCGTCTACATCTTGGATGCCCTCTGGGATAAGTAAATGTTCTGTAGAAGTCCATTTTTGGGTTTAATAAGCCCAGGCTAAACATAACCAAATTCCAGTTATTTGAATCTGGAGCATGACTGTTTGACTAAACATTGGTTGTGAATCCTATCACTCGTTTACTTACTCTATTTAAATGGATCTGCTGATAATGGGTTCCCCAGACAAGTATTTTACTATAGCTCAAGGTAATATTCACAGAATCATAAATTGAAGGAAACAATTTATAACAGTATTTATGTCACATAATGCACTAGCCAATCTGATTATTTTTAACCACTTGAATGGGGAAAGGCAGAAATCTGTGAAGACTTTATGGAATTAAATCTGGCATTAACTGCATCATAAAATTAGCTTTAAAAGGTTTCTCTAAATCTGTTCCAATAACATCTTGAATGGTCTGAGGGTGAGTTCATTTTCATCAAATTTTAATTTTTGGGTGAACTTTCCTGCCCAGGTCAGATATACTAGAGTTCTAATAGAGAATCTGGCTCAGGACTAGTTTGCATAAAAACAGCTGAAGTCATTCACCACTAAATTGTATCACACTACAGGATGTGGTTTTTATTGCTCCCTTTTGTCCATCTTGGACTTGTGACAGATACGGTCACAGATTTGCAGTTTGTAAGCAGTGCTTTATTAGCAATTTCCTAATCTTAACTGTCCTATGATTAGAACTACCAAGTGGCTGGCAAATAAATGTGCTACTGTTTAACTACAGTAGATGTGATTCAGCAGAAATTGAATGTAAAGCAAATAAAGCACAGATGGGTTTATTTAACAGAGTGACAGCCATAAACCGATGGGGAACATACCTGTGGATGCTTACTCAGGTTAAATTCTTCACCCCACCTATAAATAAAAAAAAATGAATTAAACTTGGCAACAGTCACACAACATGAAAGAATCCTACATACGGAATCAGTTGAAGAGGGAATCAAGGCCCCATCCTGAATTTCTCAAAATGCTGCTGTTGAATTTAAATGCAGATTTATTTAAAGGTACAGTTCCCAAAAATGACTTACAAAGTAACTCTTAAAGAAGGGGGATTTTCACAGTGATGCTATAGAATAAAACATTTTGGTTCCCCAAAGAACGTTTTTTTAAAAGAACCATACATTTGAATAATCTAAAAAAAAATGTATGAGGGAAAGAAAATACTGTGGAGGTCAATGGGTACCAGAAACTGTTTGATTAACCACATTCTTCAAAATATATTTTTCAGTATTTACCAGAAGAAATTCATACTGGTTTGAAATGGCAAGAGGCGGAGTAAATAATCTTTTTTCACTTTTGGATGAACTATCCCCTTAACATTTATTTTAGGCAAAGATAATTTAATATTTGTAGTTCTCAGAAGGCAAGGCAGACTCTGAACTGAAATTCCAGACTGTTTACACACTACTAAAAGGTGTTAGCTGGAAAAGTCAGACCCTTGTGGAGAATGTGGGGCCTCCTTCTGAGAAGAGGAAAGCATGCAGTGAAAGTTTACTGATTTTTTTCCATGTGAGTCAAATGAACGGGAAATTCAGTCAAAATGAAATTCCTATGAAGCTCTTTCCTCACCCACTGCTTTCCCCCCAATATGCACAGAGCTAAAAGTTAACAATGAATGTGAAGACAGTCATTTAATTTTTGCCATTTCTCAGTCAACGTCTCTATTTTTGCTGCATTCTCAGATGCATGAATACGTAAAGCTTGATAATAACATGTTGCATAGTATCTGAACCAATAGGGTCTCCAATCTATAGCAAAAGAGCATATAACAAACCTATGTTTAGTATACTCAAGTAAAGAAATACACACACTATATGGCAAATCTAGAAATTGTTTTTTTTTTTATATATATACTGAAACTGATGAGAGATCCATTTGAGAGATGTGACAGCAATGCACTTATAAGTCTGCGATCTGCCATAATGCAAGAAGAAGAAGAAGAAGCCTCATGCACTTGCTGCTGTGAAGCGCATTCACAAGAGTTCTAACAGTTCGGTCATTGCGTGAACCGAACAGAGGTTAAAAAAAAAAAAAAATTAAAACCCCATTTATAAATACGGTTCAGTTTCTTGCAGAGAGCGATCGTTTTGTGTCCTTACACATCAGTGTATCATCACGAGCCGCAGGGTTTCATTTGGATTTGTCTGTGTATGTTTTTTTTCACTCTCATAGATTCTGTTAACATTTGCCTTCCATTGTACAGCTGAGAGAAAGCAAAGACTGAAGCTAAAAATCATCATTTGTGTTCTACTGAAGAAACAATGTCACATACATCTTGGATGCCCTGGGTGTAAGCAGATAAATATCAAAATTGTATTTTTGGGTGAACTATCCCTTTAACAAAAACATAAATGGCATTATATATATTAAAAAAAAAAAAAAAAAAAAAAAAAACAAGATCCAGCCCATTTCCACTAGGCTACAGTTCAATATTTTTGCTAATCTTTTTTTTTTTTTACCAGGTTTCCTGTCTGGCTATGAATACCAAGCCTGACTGAAAGCTGTGAAAAAAAAACACCTGCTCAACATCCAAGAAGTTCATTCGTGTTCAGACACAAAAGGCTAGTGTTCAGTGGTTTGGCTGAGCATCTGTGGGAGCTCCGTGGTCGTACAACGAAAGACTCACCCTATCGAGCGGATTCTGTACTGCAGTCGGTCAATGTGCAACACCTTCACTTCCTGCAATACAAAACAACAGGTTGTTGGGAAAAGGAAAAGACTATGGAAATCTAATGCCAATGTGTGCACAATACCCTGGGAATGAAGAAGATATCAGCGCTGAATTTAAAGAGCCAGTCATCTAAGAAATGAAAAAGGAGTGACTCCATGTCTTCGCCTGAAACAACAAGATAAAGGGTCATCACGCCTTTACTGTCATTAATGTATCAGCACTGGCACAATGGTTTGTCAAATAATGAAAACAAAATTACATTTATTAATTCTTGTGACAAGAAGTGGTTCTCAAGCCCTTCCTTTGCATAACAAACTCAAAAATATGATGTCAGCTTTTATGGTTTTTCTATTCTATTCTATTCTATTTTTTTTTTTTTTTGCTTTTTAAATTTAAATTATGTTAATAAAACTATTTTAAATGATTTTACTGTTGAATAGCAAAAACAGTTCTTTCATTTTTCAATATCGTGCTGAATAAAAGGCAAACAGAGTAATAAAGCTCTATAAATGTGGTTTTTATAATTCATGCAATATATTTTGGTCATATGAAGTCATGTTTATAGCTTTACATGTTCATTTTAGTGTCTGCCACTCCCAAGCAGGTCATACCACTTTGCAACAACATGGAGATGCGTAATTGATGACAGAATCTACTTCATTTATGTAATTATATTTTTTCTAGACTGTGTAGACAACTTGCAACCTTTAAAATGAGGTCAGACCTCAAAGCTTTTAAGATGTAGAAATGATCAATTAATTTAAATACGGGTCTAAACAATTCCATGTGTATGAAACATGACTCACTCCCAAAATTGCAATTACTAACACCTTGGCCTATCATGTTTTTTTTTTTTTTCAGCTATTTAAGACTTGTTGTTTTTTTTTTTTTTTTTTTAAATGGTACCTAAACCACTGTTAAAAGACTCATTGTGTTTGTTGTTTAAAAGACTGATTCAGAGCATGCTCTTGTGTTGCCATGTCTTTGCCTTAGAAGGTTCTTATGGCTTGTTGATTGGTAAAGGTTTATAAAAAAATCAGGTTTATGTTTTTATTAATGTGGGCAGGTATTTTGGCATTATTCAATATTTTGGACAATTTATAGCATTTGGATTTATTTAGTTTTATAATTGGCCTGTTTAGTGATTTTTTTTTTCTTTTTTTTCTGACAAGTAAGTGAAAGCTTATATTCCTGAGAAGAGAGACACATCTCTTGCAAAAAAATGGTCATCACTCCCATAAATGACTGAACTCTGTGTGTACATGACTGAGAATTGACTCACCTTCTGATTCTACTTCTAGAGTGTCAATGGGTTCCACAGTTTCTGTGTCCGTCATGTAGCCAAACATCCCCATTGCACACTGTTCAAACGCCTCTTCCAGAGAATCACCCCATGAATGAATCCTACAGTAAAAAACCGGGAATGCCTCAAAGGTATGCTGCAAACACTCACACATTAATTCTTCCATTCATTCCGAGTAACCAACCATAATACATTGACCAAACTTTGGTCACGCGTTAAGGCATGTTGAAAGCATTGAAAAAGATTCTAGCGGCACTGGAAAAGTGATTCAGGAATGACTCTCATATCCTTAAAAATGACTCTCTCTTTGTTTTTGTGTTTACCATTAGTGCATCTTCTGACATTTCATGTTATTTTTGCATTTGATTTAAGTAACAGTGCACTAGTCACAGGCAAATACTTACTGGACATCTGCAGTATGATCAAGATCTGGAACAGAAAACCGAATATTTATTTAATGATGCTGCTATCCCATATAAATATAAGCGTGAAAGTGAAAACACCGAACAATCACAGAATGAAACTTTTTACTACACTGTATGTTTCGACATCACGATACATGTGTGGGCGTGTTTCAGTGACTCAAACATTTTCGAAAAGCCTCGTTATCTCCATTCCTACGTCATACACATTTCGCATTATTAATCTGATGGTTGTAATGAAACTATTTTAAAATAATAAAAAATAAATTGCAATGATACTATTTTGTGTGCTGACGTCAAATACGCCGTCGTATCACGTGATCTAATTAATATTCATGAGCCTTCAAATCATTTTGCTACTAAAGTGCGTTTCTGTGTCGTTCATGACTTAACCTACATATGATTCTTATGTATGACAAGTATGTGTTACAAGTTTGTATTTCCAGCGCTTTTACATTTAGTTTAAGAAGGTTTTGTTTGTGTTCTACTCGATTTACATGACATGCGGAATAGAAAGTGAACTCGAATCCACTTACACTCGTATTTCCTGGTGATGGGAGGATACTTTGACTTTGTAGCTTTTTGCGCTTCTGTGAGATCAAGTTCGCGGTCATTCATTGTTCCGCGGTTCTTCTGTAAGTGATTTTAATGTTCTGTAACTGGTCTTTCCGTGATAACATGCTAGTCATGCAGTGCGAAGGCAGAAACTGTAGACATAAGAGTGCACTTGCTTCTGGTTTCATTTTCATCGTAAAAGTCCCATTCCCTTGTTGTTAAACTACTAATTTCCCTTCTTTTTATGTTTTATGGCGGTTAGCAAACCAGCTTTTGGAGGCGATCATATCAAGCATTTAATCCTTTTACTAATATTTTATTATATACTGTACATTTGTTCTTTTTAAAAAATTAATAAGAGCTTTATAACCTTTATGACAACTGTTTAACACATTCTGTAATGTCTTTTAATATCATGAATGCCTTTTCATATGCCCTATCAGCACATGCTCTACAGTTTCTAGTACAAGTCCCCACAATGATTAAATTAACTAGATTCATGTCTTTCTGTCATCTGGAGTGATTTATTAAGTGCAGAATGTCCAAAATTTTTAATCGAGATATCTATTAGCAGTTCTTACATGGCCTACTTGTTTATATATATGTATTAAAATCACTTATATATTATATATATATATATATATAATTACACAAATGTCGCCATTTGTTAGCTTTATCCCATCTCTCTTCCCATATCTTTCTGACAGCTATTTTAATGAAACCTTTCATTTCTGATTTACTCAAGGGTACATGTAGTGTTTGTGTGCCTGTTTCACTATCTTGTCTACCTCCTCATTTCCTTCCACTCCAACATGAGCAGGCACCCATTAAAAAATTATGCTATAATTCTCAGTTGCCGTAAAGCTATCTGAATAGAGATCATCTTTTCTGCATATACAATTTTTAGCAGTTCTTGTTAGCAGATTTATATTTAAAGTGAGGAATATACATGGCAGCAGTTTCTGGGTGTTTAGAACCATCTGTATGCATTTGTAAAAACTGAAAGTAATGACTAAATCTAAATGCTGCTGCACTATTGTCTCTTTTGGAACATATTTCTGGTTTTCATTTATTAAATTAAATATTTGCAAATCAACTGTTGGCATAGAAAAAAGCCAAGGTTTATATACTGGCAGAGCCACTGTGGTGCTAATATCGATATCACTTATAAGATCATTATGATTCACCACATACTGTTTGTGTATTTGAGATCTGAACCTTTAATTTCTCATTTACTTGATCCACCGTTACTCCTTCCACATCCAAATATTTCCCAGCTCCCCTCAGGATTATTCTGATTCTTTCTTTTTGTGCTGAGCAACTGACGACTTCCGCCGTAACTGTATTGAATGACATCTTATCAATCAACACTGCATTGTCATTTATTCTTCGACTGCTTACTTGTTCATCCACTGTAGAGGATTTTTACACCAGTTCTATTTTTCCTGCACTCCTCTTCAGATTTTTTTGGACACTGTTTAAAGCAGGGGTACTCAAATATAAATTTGAAAGGTCCACTTACGAATTTTCCATTCAGTCTGAGGTCCACAAAAGTGACCGTCAAATTCCAAACACAGAACTCCAACAACAAAAAAGGCATTCCCCAAAACTGGCCGTCTTCAACAGCTGAGGAGCTGAGGAGCTGAGGAGCACCTGCTGCGGTAACCATCTTCGTCCAGAAGGTGACAGGGTCACAGTGAGATTCCTGCAGTGCTATGTTTTCTTGGAGCTCAATTAGCTCTGTTTGGAGAGAAGCAGCATTGGCCCATGGGAAGACTTTTGTGACTTCAGTTGAGAATTCTGCAACATTTTTGACAATAAATGGATTTTCAATGCACAGCAAGACGTGTTTTGCCGGAGGGAAATCTTCAGAGCGAGTTTGGAAATTTTTAATCAGCTTTTCCAGGAATTCAGCATATTTGTGATGGTGATGTTTTCCTGCAGTCTGATCCAAAAGTCTTGGAAAGTGAAGCAGGTCCTGCTGTAAGACACATTTGAAGACTTCCAGCTTCCTCTGGAAAGCACGGACAGCTGACATGAGGTCACACACTGTGGTGTTTTTGCCCTGGAGCTTTATATTAAGGTCATTGAGATGGGAAGTAATGTCAGTTAGAAAAGCAACAACTTCCATGTCTTCTTCATTCTTCATGAAATCCACAAACGGTTTGGCTTTTGCACTCTTCTGATTCAATAGAAATGTCTCCAGCTCTTTCCGCAGTGCCCAAAATCGCTCCAGTACCTTGCCTTTACTAAGCCACCGGACATTGTTGTGAAGGAGCAAATCATCAAATGTTGCATTCACCTCTATTAAAAATGAGCGCAACAAACGATGTTGAAGGGCAGAAGATGCTCTTAGATAGTTGACAAGTTTCATGACAGTTGTCATTACTTCTGAATACTTTTCTCCAAGGCTGGCACACAAAACCATCTGGTGAATTATGCAGTGGTATGCCATGAGGTCAGGGTGGTGAGCTCTCAAGCGTGACACCAATCCCCTCTCTCTCCCAATCATACAGTATTGTTCAAAATAATAGCAGTACAATGTGACTAACCAGAATAATCAAGGTTTTTCGTATATTTTTTTATTGCTACGTGGCAAACAAGTTACCAGTAGGTTCAGTAGATTCTCAGAAAACAAATGAGACCCAGCATTCATGATATGCACGCTCTTAAGGCTGTGCAATTGGGCAATTAGTTGAATTAGTTGAAAGGGGTGTGTTCAAAAAAATAGCAGTGTGGCATTCAATCACTGAGGTCATCAATTTTGTGAAGAAACAGGTGTGAATCAGGTGGCCCCTATTTAAGGATGAAGCCAACACTTGTTGAACATGCATTTGAAAGCTGAGGAAAATGGGTCGTTCAAGACATTGTTCAGAAGAACAGTGTACTTTGATTAAAAAGTTGATTAGAGAGGGGAAAACCTATAAAGAGGTGCAAAAAATGATAGGCTGTTCAGCTAAAATGATCTCCAATGCCTTAAAATGGAGAGCAAAACCAGAGAGACGTGGAAGAAAACGGAAGACAACCATCAAAATGGATAGAAGAATAACCAGAATGGCAAAGGCTCAGCCAATGATCACCTCCAGGATGATCAAAGACAGTCTGGAGTTACCTGTAAGTACTGTGACAGTTAGAAGACGTCTGTGTGAAGCTAATCTATTTTCAAGAATCCCCCGCAGTCCCTCTGTTAAAAAAAAGGCATGTGCAGAAGAGGTTACAATTTGCCAAAGAACACATCAACTGGCCTAAAGAGAAATGGAGGAACATTTTGTGGATTGATGAGAGTAAAATTGTTCTTTTTGGGTCCAAGGGCCACAGGCAGTTTGTGAGACGACCCCCAAACTCTGAATTCAAGCCACAGTACACAGTGAAGACAGTGAAGCATGGAGGTGCAAGCATCATGATATGGGCATGTTTCTCCTACTATGGTGTTGGGCCTATTTATCGCATACCAGGGATCATGGATCAGTTTGCATATGTTAAAATACTTGAAGAGGTCATGTTGCCCTATGCTGAAGAGGACATGCCCTTGAAATGGTTGTTTCAACAAGACAATGACCCAAAACACACTAGTAAACGGGCAAAGTCTTGGTTCCAAACCAACAAAATTAATGTTATGGAGTGGCCAGCCCAATCTCCAGACCTTAATCCAATTGAGAACTTGTGGGGTGATATCAAAAATGCTGTTTCTGAAGCAAAACCAAGAAATGTGAATGAATTGTGGAATGTTGTTAAAGAATCATGGAGTGGAATAACAGCTGAGAGGTGCCACAAGTTGGTTGACTCCATGCCACACAGATGTCAAGCAGTTTTAAAAAAACTGTGGTCATACAACTAAATATTAGTTTAGTGATTCACAGGATTGCTAAATCCCAGAAAAAAAAAATGTTTGTACAAAATAGTTTTGAGTTTGTACAGTCAAAGGTAGACACTGCTATTTTTTTGAACACACCCCTTTCAACTAATTGCCCAATTGCACAGCCTTAAGAGCGTGCGTATCATGAATGCTGGGTCTTGTTTGTTTTCTGACAATCTACTGAACCTACTGGTAACTTGTTTGCCATGTAGCAATAAAAAATATACTAAAAACCTTGATTATTCTGGTTAGTCACATTGTACTGCTATTATTTTGAACAATACTGTACATGGTGCACCATCAGTAGCAATGGAAACAACATGCTTCAGGTCTATCTCTCTATCTCTAAGCATCTGTGTCACTGCTTCATAAATGTCATCCCCCCTTGTGTGTCCTTGGAGGTTTGTGAGACCCAAAACATCTTCATGAAATTCTCCCTTTTCTTCATCAAAAAATCTGACAAAGACCATGAGTTGTACATTGTCTGTGTTGTCTGTGGATTCATCCACAGCCAAATGAATTTGGCTTTTTTAATAGCAAAGCTAAGTTGTTCAAGCAAGTCATCAGCAAGTATTTCAGTTCGTCTTGCAGCAGTGGAATCAGAACAGGGTATTTAGCTCATTTTCTGGATTATTTCTTCCTTTTGAGTGCCTTCAAACAGAGCAGTCACCACTTCACTCATACACTCCTTGAAAATTTCAGCATCAAAGAAGGATTTCTTGTGTTTTCCTAGGACCCATTCTACTCTTAGTGAGGCTTCCGTTGCCCGCTCCTGTTGTGTGGCTGATCTAACTAATACACTGCTTGTAGCTTCATAGGATGATTTCAGCTGGTTTATTTTTATGGTCCTTACCTCTGTGTTCTGAGGGTAATTTTGTTCAAAATGTGCATGCTTGGTTTCATAATGGCGTTTTACGTTACCACTTTCGATGATTGCTACCGTCTCGGTGCAGATTAAACACATTGGTTTTCTGCTTCCCGCGGGGAGCACGAATGCATATTTTTCTGTCCATTCACTCTTAAACTCGCGGTTTTCAAAATCCACTTTTCTTTTCTTATCAACGGCCAACTTTGAGCATGCCATTTTCACTTTCAGTCAGCAAAAAAAAAAAAAAAAGGGTCGGTTATCGATATTTGCACTACTAGCAAATGGTGAGAATGCCTGCCCGCCTGGCCCAGATGATGTGATCGGTAGATACAGTTTAAATCTAGATTAAAGACCCATCTCTTTAACCTGGCATACACATAACATACTAATATGCTTTTAATATCCAAATCCTTTAAAGGATTTTTAGGCTGCATTAATTAGGTAAACTGGAACCGGAACACTTCACATAACACCGTACTTTCTACATCATTAGAAGAATGGCATCTACGCTAATATTTGTCTGTTTCTCTCTTGTTCCGAGGTCACCGTGGCCACCAGATCCAGTCTGTGTCCAGATCAGAGGGTCACTGCAGTCACCCGGATCCAGTACATATCCAGACCAGATGGTGGATCAGCACCTAGAAAGGACCTCTACTGCCCTGAAAGACAGCGGAGACCAGGACAACTAGAGCCCCAGATACAGATCCCCTGTAAAGACCTTGTCTCAGAGGAGCACCAGGACAAGACCACAGGAAACAGATGATTCTTCTGCACAATCTGACTTTGCTGCAGCCTGGAATTGAACTACTGGTTTCGTCTGGTCAGAGGAGAACTGGCCCCCCAACTGAGCCTGGTTTCTCCCAAGGTTTTTTTTCTCCATTCTGTCACCGATGGAGTTTCGGTTCCTTGCTGCTGTCGCCTCTGGCTTGCTTAGTTGGGGTCACTTCATCTACAGCGATATCATTGACTTGATTGCAAATTAAAACAGACACTATTTCAACTGAACAGAGATGACATAACTGAATTCAATGATGAACTGCCTTTAACTATCATTTTGCATTATTGAGACACTGTTTTCCAAATGAATGTTGTTCAGTGCTTTGGCGCAATGTATTTTGTTTAAAGCACTATATAAATAAAGGTGATTGATTGATTGATACTTCTGGCTGCCTTGAGTGAGCGAGCGAGTGACGTAGTGACGACGTTGCTATAGCGACGCTGTTACAGCTACTGTGATTGGACAAAGATGAAGCAGCCAAACCGAGTAGACGCCTCAAAGATAAATAGGTCCAGATTTAACCGCACCTGGGTCCGGATGCGTACCGGAGTCCACCTATTGAGTACCCCGGGTTTAAAGCTTCCACATATGATGCTCCTTCAGATACTAATATAATTAGTGCTTTCACAGCATCCTTTCTAACTTTACATCCTCCATAACCCACACTATGGTTTTCTCCACAATCACACATTTTGGGTTCACTGCATGCACTTTCTGACTCGTGCTCTCCTCCACATCTAGCACAGCGTTGTTTTCCATTGCATACTGTACTGTAGTTACGTGACCAAACTCCTGACACTTAAAGCATCTTATAGATCGTGGAATGTACTCAAATATCCTAGATACACTTTCTCAGGTAATTTTTCTACTTAATTTATCTACTACTACTGCCCCTGATAGAAGATTTTATTTGATAGACTCAAATGTAACCTCAGATCTTATCCCTGTTATCACTCCTTTCACCCGTTTCCTTTCCTCCATCATTGTACATGATACTTTTATTCCCAGCAGAGATTTCAGTCCTACTGCAGCTTTTTGTTGCTTCTTATCATGACACAACAACAGTAATCTGCCATATCTTACTTGCACTATCAGTCTTGCCAACCACTTCTTTTAAGAGCTTTAGTTATTTTAATTGGGTTCAACACATGAGCCGATTCCGCAATTAATGTAATCATTACCATTTTTAAGAAATAAATCATTGTACTCCTCTTTTGGTCTACTAACCTGCTTTCTTTCTCTTTCACTATCTAATTCATGAATTTGATTCGCTTGAGCTGTCATTTTCCTGTTTTAAGTTGCTTCCAAGCTAAATGAGAGTATAGTACACTTGCAATACAGACAGAGGGTTTAAATTTTGTGTAATATTAAATAATGTTCAGCTCCACTTTGATATTCCAGTATAGCTACTTGATACATTGGAGGACATACAGTTATTAGGAGTTATGTAATGTGGATTTGATCTGAAATTTTTTTTGATGTTTCCTGTTGACATGCGTTGCAAAGAATTTCTCAGAAACAGCCATTAATAAAGTTGTCAGCTTCATTGTTTATCAAGTTATCTCTGTCATCAAAGATAAACAAAAACATTTCATTTCCCCAAACTCTCTGACAAAATAACAAGCAACTGGTGGAGAGGAGACACAGACACGCTCTTATTAGCATCTGTTGCGTAAAGCACACTTCCTCTGGGTAGTCACATGGATTAATGTGAGGACTTTCAAGGCACCACAACCTCTGACGTTCAACATTCAGTAAATGTTTAACGTTTTTATTTTTCTTGGAGAGAAGTGGCTTCTTTGCTGCCCTTCTTGACAACAGGTATTTGTCCAAAAGTCTTCTCCTCAGTGTGTGTGCAGATGCTCTCACACACCAACCTGCTGCCATTCCTGAATAATGAAGATGGCTTCACTTCTTTCTTTGGAGGTAACTATTGCTAAAAAGAACACAATGATTGCAAGCGCTTATTGCCTCGATCCTTTCATAGCAATCATTCTGCTTGTATAATATAAGGAATAGCAACTTTGATAGTGACGAGGACCAACAGATTTTATCCTTTATACCAAGGAGCAAGATTACGAATACAAATCCATACACCTTTAACACTGTTTTACTGAATTTTCTTTCTATTGAATAACTAACGTAATTTGTAATTAAAGATTTTATTAACTATGAACTTGTGCAGTTATGCTAATTAATTATGCAAGTTCTTATTCCAAAATGTACCATAAGGTAAAACCTCAAAAGAAGCTTCTAATTTAACTATTTTATATATATATATATATGTATGTATATATATATATATATATATATATATATATATATATATATATATATATATATATATATATATATACATATATATATAATGCATTCAGTTCAGTCTAGTATGAACGGACAGAATGACTGTTATGGCCATTCTAGGTATTTCTAGTGTTAAACAATTTTTAATAAAAGGGATGAGTCAAAAGTATAAATTATTATATTAATTTAAACAATTATTATCAATTAATTTTTATATCAAATAACATGTAGGCTAGTGTCTTAATTTTTTTTTATATGTATTATGCATTTGATTTTTGTCAATCGACACATTTAAAAATATATAGCAAAAATAGTAGATGGGCTTATTGAAAAATCTAATTCGTACTCTGCAGTAATATAGACTTCCTGTTTACAGCAGTAGCCTACACAAAGCTATCTGTTATTCACTGAAATTGTAGCCTTGTGAAGTTTTTGTCATGCATTTGGCATCTTGACTGTTTTCATGGTCAGCTTTGATCACTTTAATGATGACACATTATTCAACTTCCTGAACTCTTGTTAAAAGTCTGATTACAAAATGCGTTCCAAAATGATTTGTCTATAAGCCGTCTAAACACAGCCCAGATGTCTGCTAAAACAAGGCTGAATATGGGCTGTCAGTGAAAATTGAATAGACTTCCAACCATAGCCCATGAATAGACCAGTCATCAAATACAGCTAATGAATGCCTAAATATATACCTCAACAAAATGGCAATCCATCCAAACAAATGAAATATACAGCTTTTATATAGAAAAATAATAATTTTAACAACTTGGCTAATGTAAGACAATACATATTGATACAAATACAAAATAATTAATGACAAAATAAAATCAATTAAATACAATACACTTAAATATAAGTATTATGATTAAAATCAGAAATTTTTAACAGTTTCAGATAATAAAAATACAAAAATGTAAATATATATGTAAATATTTTTGTAAAGATATTAAGATATTTTAAAGAAAAAAATCGAATAGAAATCAAGAGCATCTTATCACACTTAACATTAAAACATTATGGATACATGATAACATTGTTTTATTTATTTCAACAAATAAAACAACCAACAGTGAACTTAAAGGAAATTCATTATTGGTTTTATTTATTTGTTTAAATGCTTCCGAACTGCATTCCTCAAGTCCAACTCTGTTGTTGCCAGGAACAGCACCTGCCAAATAACAAAAAAAAAAAAAAAAAGTTTTCCATATAAATGTATATATATATTTCAGTGGACCACCCCTCTTCATGTTAAATTTGGACATGACGGAATTTTTTAACCTTATATTACACATTGAGGTGTTTTCAGCAATTGTGGAAAAAGTTTGACATTTCAGAATTATTGAAGGAATTGTTTGTTTTTATTTCTGATTTGCGTTGTTACTTCTTGAGTATTGACACCACCATGTTTGATTAATGTTGCTTGTTTTGTAGGTTTAACTTGTCCAGCATCCCAACTCTGACACCTGAAGAACACCTGCCGATTTCAGGCAGGTAGTATTATATGCATCCTTGTGGCGATACATGCACTTAAACACTAATTCCCTTTGACCTGCAAGTTTTCCTTCACAAACCCTTTAAAAATCCTTATTCCAGCAGTTTAAGTTCTTCCCAACAGTCTGTCTCTGCCTCCAAAATTGTCTGCACAACTGACTTCACAGCAACACAGTGAAAGCTGCTGTAACTAAAAAGTAGCCCAGTACAAATGAACATGGAAAACTAAATTCACTCTTATTGTTTTATTACCTTGTTTTCTGTTTGTACTGTTTACATTTAAATACTGCTGCAAACGTTTTATAATTGATAATTGTATATTTCCATTTTAAATCATTTGTATTCTTAAGCTTTACTGTCTATGAAGTTAGATGAGCGTCATGCTTTGTAATCAACCACAAAGGGTTGACAAGTGGGGTGGCTAGACTGTATAGTTCCTGCGGCTCAGTGGTAGAGCATTGTGTTAGTGGCGCCAAAGCTTGTGGGTTCATTTCCCAGGGAACACACATACTGGTAAAAGAATGTACAGCCTGAATGCACTACAAGTCGCTTCAGATAAAAGCGTCTGATAAATGCGTAAATGTAAATGTATTGCAACCTCAAGTGGAGATGTGAAGAGGAAGAATGCTAGAAGAAAACAGCAACCTTGTATGTGACAGAGGAAGGACATCTTACTAAGCATGAGATACAGACCTACAACAGGAAAGATTGGATCCTACAAGACATGGAAGAGTTAATGGCTAAGAAAGTTTTAGAGTTCCCAAACAAGTAAAGTCTGAGGATTTAAGCAAACTCCAATATTGCTGTTTAGAGTTTGATAATAGAGCTCTTAGCTGTATTTAAGTTACTTTGAACTTTGACCCTCTGACTCTCATCCTCCTCCGTGCTGCTGTTAGAGCAAGGACATCATGAGAACTTATTAGTGAAATAATGTGCTCGTATGATACAAGCCATGTGTGATGTTTCAAGAGTAACTGCTTTTAAGGTTAACAGGCCTTGAAGGAGTCTACGGGAGTCAGGGAAAACAAAAATAAAAAAAATAAAGAAGCCACCTATTGAGTATTTAAGTTAATTTATTGCCATTTAAGGTTTATTGTGTTAAGATGCAGTTTTTAATGTTTCTGTATTTTAATTATTTCAAAATTACATTTGTAAAATATATTTATAGATGCACACACATACATTTCACAATATTTACATTTACCTGCATGTTCTTCCACTTGCGTCAATACAAATACATTTTTATCAGACTTGTAAATAATCTTTTTTAATCAAATTCCTTTTTTTTCCTTTTTTATTATCTTCATTCTTAACTCTCCACATACCCTGAGCAGTTTACACACACACAATATTGTATTTTCAATGTGGTCACGTGTGTTAGTTTTAAGGATCTGTATAGAATGTCTTAAAGGATGATATTTTTGGCCTAGTTCATTAACCATTTTGGCTCTTTTTTTTTAGTATGTAAATTCAAACCAAAATGTATTTAGATATTTATTTATTTATTAATTATTACACCTTCAACATTTCACACATTATCACAATTTATTCACTATAGTTTAGAAAATGGAAATAAAATACAAGAACCTATAAAATGTGGTATAACATATGACAAGAACAGATTAAGACGTTAAACTGTGTTAGAAGAAATTAACATAGATAATGTCAAATAACACTTAAGCAAAAACATGTCAGGTTAAAGTGTCTGAATAAATTGTTGTCCCACATTTTATTTGGATCACTTTTACTGGTAGTCCACTGTATGAAGAATTTTTGGGTATAATATGTCACAGTTTACTTTGTTTTGCTATCCTCACTTAAATATATGAACTACAGTGTCCTTCACCCTCTAGTAAAAAAAATATCGATAATTGGTGTCTGAATATTTTTTTTATATTTTTTTTGTTTGACTGTATAAGACACTTTATCGCTCTCTAAAGGAAGGAACGTAAAATTACAGCAGCTCAGTTATTTTACCGCCCCTCCCACAGTTACGTCAGACCGCTGACGCCTTACGCAATGACCACGCCCCCTGTGCCCGCCGAAGTGTCAGTGAGCCGCCAAGTGACCATCAAGCCGAAACGCACCCGAAAATGACCGACCACGGACTGACGAATGAAGCGGCTGCCGCTGCGTGTAAAGAAGGAAACCCCATCACTAAAGTAAGACGCTGAACTTGAGTCCAGAATTTGGGCGAGACCTGTCAATCAAACACGAAGCTCGTCGCTCATTTCCCTGTTCTACTTTATAACTCTGACCACTGCTGGCAAACTCTGCGATTCAGAGCATCTCTCTGATATCAGTTATTTTACACTGATTACCCGCATCTCTCAGCCTCTGTGAGTTTCTCAGCTGATTTTGTGAAGATTGTATGTTGTAAGTGCTGTATTGCTGAGTCATATGCAAGTGACAATCAAGATAGACTTGATTCTGTCTGTACTGCAGATTGATTTAGTTAGTAAGGAAGACCTTTGACTTTTCACACATATGAAATATTGACCTGTGGCTCGTCCAGTCACAGACAGAGCAGTGCATACTTACAAATATTACCAATAAGAACACCCACAAATTTTTCATTATGGAAAACTTAGTAATATCAGGAATATTTAACAGTTTTTCTCCATTCCATTTGTCGTAATCTTAACCAAATTTGTGCAATTTTAAGCCAAGAGATGCTGTGAAAGTACATCTAAATCAGAGGTCAATTATAATCATAGTTCGTAACATCACATCCATAGAGAATAGAAAATGACATTGTTTGAATAAATGGAATTCTATTAATAATGTAGTGTTTCTCAAAAGTCGAGACCATTATTAAAAATTATTTTCAAAATGCTTTTCCTCCCATTATACTGTCAGACTTTCGGATGCCTCTGTTTATCATTTCTTTTCCTCACTTTATCCATCTTTTACGTTATGTTCTTCCTGAACGTCATTCATTCCACTGCTGTAGGACTTCATGATGCAGCAGACGATGCTGCGGGTCAAGGATCCGGTCAAATCCCTTGATTTCTACACACGCATACTAGGAATGACGTAAGAGAGCTTTTTCCCTATTAAAAATTAGAATTCAGACTTGATATGATTCGCTTGAGGTTTTATTAGATTTAAGTTTTACTTGTAATATCCGTATGTACTGTGCATGTAAAAATGTTTCGACAAAACATTTCAGTCTTATTTTCATCATGCACACAAAAAAATAGACATTGTAAAATGTTGTAGTAGAAAGCATTGAAAATGCATGTAAATGGGATGCACTAGCTTGCATTTAAGTATTTGTAATGTGAATGTTTGATTGTAGGCTGTTACAGAAGTTTGACTTCCCCTCCATGCGATTCTCCCAGTATTTTCTGGGTTATGAGGATAAGAAAGAGATTCCTTCAGATGTGAAGGAGAAGACAGCCTGGACGTACTCCCGTCGAGCCACTATAGAGCTCACACAGTAAGTGTGTGTGTGTGTGTGTGCTGCAGTGATGGAGTACTCGAGTCCTGGACTCGGACTCGAGTCCGACTCGAGTCACTATTCTTTGGACTCGAGTCCGACTCGAGACTCCATTCTCTGGACTCGTGACTCGACTTGGACTCGTGGACTGATGACTCGTACTTGGACTCGGACTCGGATTTGAGCATTCATCACGTTGTTTTTGACAAAAAATATTATAAAAAATGTTTCGTGCCCAAGACCGGCCGGGATCAGACACTGCTACTGCTCGCTCTCTTTGCTTGACAACACACTCACTGACGTCACTCACTTTACTTTTTTTCCAAAGCGCTCGGGCACTTGCGGGAAAGGATGAAGCTGATTGGTTAGTTCTTGTCACATGACCCGCGGTGCGCTTGTGGCATTCTGAAAAGTTGAGATGTTTTTAACTCGTTGCGCGTTGCGAACGCGCCTGGATGCTTCCATTATGAGCGCGCATACCGCGCGCCTACATTGGAAATAACGAACATGAGCGTTACACAAAGACACACATTCACTTGAACACATACAAACGCACTCACGCTAAATCACTCGTCGATGAGCGTGAGAGAGCGTTTGTGTGTGAGTGATCACTCACACACAAACGCGCTCTCTCTTTCTCTCTCTCTCTCTCACACACACACACACACACACAATCATTGTAATATCCACGTTTCTTTTTTTCGCCTAGTGTATTTCTGTAATACAGTGTTAAAGGATTAGTTCACACAAAAAATGAAAATTTCCTAATCATTTACTCCTCCCAATGCCATCCAGTATATCTATGCCGTTTTTTCTTAAATTAAGTTTTTTAAGGAAAACATTTAATGATGTTTTCTTCATATAATGGACTTCAATGCCTACCAACTCAGTTGGTTGCTATTGTTTCCTCAAAAAAAAAAAAAAAATTTCCAATAAGGGACTCGAGACTCGACTCGGACTCGATCTCTAGTAATGGTGACTCGACTTGGACTCGTCTCGGACTCTTCTTTGGTGACTCGGACTTGGACTCGGACTCGAACACTGAGACTCGAGACTTGACTTGGACTCGACAGTTGGTGACTCGACTACAACACTGGTGTGCTGTAAGGTACAGATTAAAACCTTCCTGGTTTTTAGATATCAGCATCAGCCATGTAAACATCTGAACAAGTTGAGCTGAATGATGTCGGTGCAGATCCTGTGAAACTGAACTTCTAACAGAAGTCTAAAGTGCGAGGCTGATTTATGGGCCATTCTGTATTTCTCACTTGACTGTTTTCTTTCATCAGTAACTGGGGCGCGGAGACAGATGACAGCCAGTCTTACCACAACGGCAACTCAGACCCAAGAGGCTTTGGTAAAGATAACATGCATGACAACATTTCTCTCTTTTTTTTATAGTCACGCTGGACTATATATCTGTAATATATACACTACTGTTAGATTTTGCTGTATTTGGCTGAGCAGTAGTTTGGGTGGCTCGCCAATGTACTAGATTTCTCTAATACATAAAATAAGTAAGCTTGATCAAAGTTCTTGTGGGGAGAAGAATTTATTGAAGGTAGCAGTGTAGCAGTTCTTCAGCAGTGATGTTAGCATGTCATCCTTCATACAATCTTAACCCAAAGTACTGTCTGTGAGAACAGACCTTTATACCTGTTAACAAATGTGCTATAAACAATACAATAACACCCCATGGAGAGACAATGATAGTGTAACCTTTTGGTGACTTGAAAGGATCTCTCCCATGGAGAGCCCATTCAATAGCCGCATTTCCACTGTCGGGCCAGTGCGAGCCAGGGCTTAAAGCGGGCCGGGCGGGGCTCATAGCCCCGGGCCAGTAGCACCGAGGCCAGAATAGCGCAGGGTTTCCACAGTGGAGCTTGAAGCACCGCTGCACGTCACTAAAACACGCCCTTACACGCCTCTCAGAACAACGTCATGCAACCTCATTATTTCACCAACAAAGAGAAGTTATCAGACAACTAAGAAATAAGTCACTGGAACATGCGCGATCACAAAACGAAGATGATAAAAGCGGCAGTTTGTTTGCATGCTTTGTTATATATTCAAATTCAAAAGCATGATGTTTTAACTATAGAATAAGTGATACATTGATCATATTGTTTTAATTTATCAGGACTCAAAATAATTCACACATAAATACACTTATTTCTATTTTATTTATTTATTTTTAACGCTCATGAAAATAGCCTGCTTATTCAGTCGAGTCTGTTTCTGCTTATTAGCCACAGCCGTCACATTTAGAATGAAGCTCCCGAACAAAAAACATTGTTTGGCTATATTCTTTTATATTATTTTTACGAGACGAGGCTTGTGACAGATAATATAAGTTACTTAATAAATACACGATTGTGATAGAGAATAAGAAGCTGACGTCTAATTTCTTCAAGCGGTCATATTTTAAAATGTTTACTATGGTAACATGTTTAGCGTGCATATCTTTTTCATCACTTATAAATATTTCTGCCTTGTTTAGTGATTATAATCCACATTGGATCAAGTTATTTCAAACACTCACTGCTGACTGAAAGAGAGTTTTGAGCTCAACTTATTTTAAAACGTCTTTAATGCTGGTGTTAAAGCTGTTATCTTTCTGAAATGATCCGCGCTGACGCTCTCCAGACGCTGAGAAACTCCGCCTTTGTTCGTAACTCCTCCTCTAGCCGCAGCTGGCCCGCTTTGGCCCAAGGTTTTCGTCGGGCCGAAAAAACCTGGCCGTTGGCCCCGAGGAAGCCCCGGCGAGGCACGATCAAGCCCCGGAAGTGACAGTGGAAACGCGACTGGCCCTGGCACGCACTAGCACGCCCGGTCCTAGCTCGATAGTGGAAACACGGCTATTGACTTGATGTTGACCTAAGAGGCTGATTATATGGGCCAGTTGTTTCACACTATTGTGAACAAAGTACAGTTGCCTACAGTTGATTCCAAATACATCCAACCAAAGTTAATTAAAAACAAATAATCTTTCAATCCCCCCTTTGATCATTTTTGATCACACATAATAGAAAGAACATACAAAACAGTTATAATTTTAGTAGTCATGTACACATGCTGTATACAGGTTCCTTCTTGCAATACTTTTCAGTAATCATGAATACAGAATGCTGCATACAGGCTCCCTTACTTAAGATGACAGAATAAGAGTTCATGGTGAGGTTTGCATTATCTTTAATGCCTAAGTTCTTTTTTTTATTTTAATGTTGCGATCTTGTGGAAGTGACGAATGTTGTTGTGTTCTGTGGATGTTAAGGCATGTTTATCTAGGTGGCCAGTGCAGTTTGGTCCAAGCGTTGGATATCTTTGCTCATCCTCTGAAACGCTGGGACACCTACAATCACACCAGAGAAAAGGGAAACAAATCTTTCCAAAGAAATAGTTTAAACAAAATATGCCTAATTACCAATATAACTGTCCCTATTTAATGTTGGCAGGACACTACAGTGTTTATCAGTGGTGAAATGTTCATGTCTTCGTCCTCAGGCGACAAGCTAGAGCCTAAAAACTCTAGTCCCACCATATTTGGACTCTGAAAAACACTACTGCCATCTATCCCTCATCTCTAGGCAAATTCACATCAATCCACTCATTGTTTCCCTGTGCCTTAACTGCTGTGTCAGTTACTAAAAGATCCTCAATTGGTCTTTCCCATCTGTATTCTTGTTGCGACACATCAGTTTTTTTAATCTTTACCCATTTGTTGGGCACTAAACCATGGCTCCCTTTTGGAGGTGCCAAAACTTGATTCTTGGCATTGTGTACTGCCAGACTGAGTCTTTCATCAGTTTGGACAAGGCTGTCAGATGTTAAATTTTCAGTGGACATGGGCCGGCCTGTGACATGTTCAAAAGGGCATAGTCCATTTTCCTTGTGGTTTTCCTTAAGGCATCGGTTGTCATCATGTTTTTTTACATCTTCCATTAACAATGATAATTGTTTCCTGGCCAATTCAATTTGAATCTGTTTACTATGTAGAACAGTTTGTGAGTTTTGCTGAAGTTGTCTTAATGCCGCTGCATGTTTACCTCTCTCCTTTACGGCTTGTTTAGCAGCACTGTCTACTAGGACATCCTCTGTGGCTTCAGTTGTTGAGGTTTCATGGAGTCCATCAGCTTTTGGATAAGATGTCACTAGCTGGTGCTGCAGAGAGAGGTTCTTCAGTTTCCCTGTGGCTCCACAGCATTTAGCAGAGTCTGTTTTTGTTTGGCTGTCAACTGCTGAAACCTCTTCAACAGGTGGTCGTCATCACTTTGTCTCAAACTTAGCCTACAATCACGAATCCAGTGTCCTTCCTCGTTGCAATGTCTAAATCTTTCCTGAGTTTTCTCTCTTGAGTGTCTCTGATATTCACTTTTTTCGTATCCCATTGTCCTGTTGTTGTATGACAAGGTTTTGGGTTGTAAAACTCTGAGATCGACTTCCTGTGTTCTTTCAATCTTTGCTGACCATTCTACAATCTGCATAAATGTTGTTCCAGTGCTGTCCCAGTCATCATACCTGATTTTAAGAGTTTTAGAAACCTCAGGTTTCAGTCCATTCACAAATATGGTTTTAAAAGGGATGCTAGTGTCTTCACAGAGTTCTTCAATGTTGTTGTTCAAACCAGCATGTTCCATCCAAGTTTGTCTGAAGCGTTCTTCAAATTCTGCAACACTTTCTCCTGTCTTCTGCACACAAGAGGTAATTTTAGCCCAATTAACCTCTGCAGGTTTCAGTTCAAATAAGAAGGTTTGAACCGCTTCCCATCCAGCTTCAATGTTTTCTTGAGATTCACCAATCCTTCTTTCAACACGTTCTGTAAGTCGTTGTTGGTCATTGTCTCTTAAGTTCACATTAACAATCATCACACTGTCCAGTGGATGTAAATTGTAGATTTTCTGCAAGCGTTGAAGAAATTGCCATACTTTCCGTGGTTGCTTGTACACATCTGGCAATTCTTTTGACCATTTGTCAACTTGCTCTGGAGTAGCTGGCTGGTATGTTCTGTATGGAACATATTTCTTTATTACCTTTTTTACTGTGCGAGTTCGTCGTTCACCATCTTCCTCATACTCCTCTTCATTTTCAGTTTCAGTTCTTCTGTTCTTAATAATTACAGGAGCAAGTCTAACCTTCAGTTTGTCCTTTGTAATTTCAGTATATGTGTTGATATCTGCATCACTGTTATCAGAGCTGCTTGAAGCTTTTGATTCCAGTCGTTTGGAGAGCAAAGTTAACAACTTGTCATTCTGATGTAACAGTCTTTCTTTGTCCTTCTTTACAGTCTGTAATTGTTCAGCCAGTGCTCGAACCTTTGCTTTCTCTGCTTTTTTCTCATGTTGTAATTTGTCAGTTTCACATCTCTGTAGATGCTGTCGAATTTGTTTGAGCAAAATTACAGACAAGCCATCTCTGTTGGTGTATGTCCTTAAGCGCTGCATCTTTCCATAAGCCCTTTTAATGTCCGGCAAAGCCCATAGTCCACTCTCTGAGTACTTGATGCTGTACTTCTGGCAGATGTCATCATGGCACTTCCTCAGTCCCAGCCTTTTGTCCAGATATGTATTCAGATTCTCCAACATCTGATCAATGGTAACATTTGGAGGTTCTGTTCCATGTCTTTCTGTTGTTGGCCTCAATGCATGACTATTGCCTTTGTTTTGTGCAGACTCAGCCATGGCGAATACAGGAAAAGTGCCCTCAGAGGTGTGAAAACAGAACAAAAGGTGTTAGAACTGTTAAAGGTACTTATTCAGATTTAAATTCACAGCAGTCTGTTAGACTGACCATTTTCAGTTACACAGACAAATCATTAGTTTAAAAGCTCAGCTTAGTTTTCAATCTTCCATTTAAAACGAAACATTTACATTCAGGCTAATTTTCCTTGTTTAATGTCTGAATTGAGTTCTAGCTCAGAAGGCTGAATGCCTTTTTCAAATTTGTCCCTTAGACAATTTACATTATATATTTTTTTTTTTTCTGTATTTTTATGGAAGGCAAACAAACTTATAGTTTCATGGTTTTATGCCATCATTTTCTAATTCGGTTTGAACATTAATTTAAATCTACATTAGTGTCTACTGAATTAGCACCCAGTCAAGAATTCCCAATTCTTGCAGCAACATCAGTCCCAATTCTATCTATGACTCCTACAGTCTCTGGAGAAATGGACTAAATTGTTTTTTTACACAATTCCTACAAACAAAAAGAGAACGGACTAAGCCTCTGCTTCTACAATCTCTTGATTACTGGACTAAACTGTTTCTTAAACAATTCCTACAGATACAAGCAGAAAGTACCAAGCCCTTGCTTCTACAGTCTCTTGATTACTGGTCTAAATTGTTTCTTTCACACAATTCCTACAGACAAAAAGAGAACGGACCAAGCCTCTGCTTCTACAATCTCTTTATGAACGGACTAAATTGTTTCTTAAACAATTCCTACAGACATAAAGAGAAAGGACCAAGCCTCTGCTACTACAGTCTCTTGATGAACGGACTAAATTGTTTCTTAAACAATTCCTACAGACTCCAGAGAACAGGATTAAGCCTATAATTACACATCTATGGCTCCTACAGTCTCACGAGAACGGACTAAACCTCTTTCTTGAATGATTCTTATAGACTCAAGAGGACTGGACCAAGCTATAAACACTTTTTCTATAGCTCCTACAGTCTCAGGAGAATTAACTAAATCATTTAAAAGGTTCCTACAGACTCAAGAGAAAGGCCTAAGCCAAACATTTCTTAAACAGTGCTACACTGGTTATTATGGTTACACTACACACATCAAATGATCTGCTTACTTATGAAAAAGTGTTCTTTTAAGTTCTTTTAGAGAGCTGATAGTTTCACTCACCAAATTAGAATCTTTGAGAAAGGATCAAGTTGATTCAAATAACTTATGTCCACAGATGCGGTCTGTTGATCTTCAACACAAAAACTGTAGAATTTCCAAAACTCTTTTGTTCACTTCTTGTTGCAATTGGTGAGTTCTTTTCTTGTCAGTCTCTCCTGGCTGGCTCCGCCAAATTGTTAGATTTTGCTGTATTTGGCTGAGCAGTAGTTTGGGTGGCTCGCCAATGTACTAGATTTCTCTAATACATAAAATAAGTAAGCTTGATCAAAGTTCTTGTGGGGAGAAGAATTTATTGAAGGTAGCAGTGTAGCAGTTCTTCAGCAGTGATGTTAGCATGTCATCCTTCATACAATCTTAACCCAAAGTACTGTCTGTGAGAACAGACCTTTATACCTGTTAACAAATGTGCTATAAACAATACAATAACACCCCATGGAGAGACAATGATAGTGTAACCTTTTGGTGACTTGAAAGGATCTCTCCCATGGAGAGCCCATTCAATGACTTGATGTTGACCTAAGAGGCTGATTATATGGGCCAGTTGTTTCACACTATTGTGAACAAAGTACAGTTGCCTACAGTTGATTCCAAATACATCCAACCAAAGTTAATTAAAAACAAATAATCTTTCACTACTGTTCGAAAGTTTGAGATCAGTAAGACTTGTAATGTTTTTTAAAGAAGTCTCTTATGCTCATCAAGGCTGCATTTATTTGATCAAAAATACAGAAAAAAGTAAGTAATTTTGGAAAATGTATATTACAATATAAAATAAAAGTTTCTATTTTAATATCCTTTCAAATATAATTTATTTCTGTGATGTAAAGCTGAATTTCCATCAGCCATTACTCCAGTATAAAGTGTCCTTAAGGAATTGATCCTTAAGAAATTATTCTAATATGCTGATTTCTTATCAGTGTTGGAAACTGTTGTGCTGCTAAATATTTTTTTCAGGAATTTTTGATGAATAAAAAGTTAAAAAGAGCAGCATTCATTTAAAATATATATATTTTTAACAATATAAATCTTTGCTATCACCGCTTATAAATTTTACACATCCTTTTCTGAATACAATTTTTTATTTCTTTGCAAAAAGGAAAAATGTACTGATCCCAAACTTTTGACTGGTAGTGTATATAACATTCCAATAAGATATATCTTTATATTTATGTATTTTGATCTTTGTGCACTGAACCAGCCTAAAAGGATGCTTATTATTAATTTATAGAAACCATAATTTTGGCTAAACAGCAGGTAAGTAAATTCAAAAGCTTACTTAAAATAATATTCAGGGCATGTTTTCCAAATTTCAGTTCACTTCAATATCAGTATACAGTGCTAAACTGCTAAATACTTACTTACATATTTCAACAACATTTTATTGCACTAAAAATGTCACTCGGGACTCCAGTGGACTTTTCAATATTTCAATATCAATAATGCACACTATTCAAATTCACATTTAGTTCCTCTTCAGTTTTGGCTTCTGAAATTTAAATTAGAGATGCAAATAAATCATCCGTGTTAACGCTCCCCATACTAACAAAGGAAGGATTGTGAAACCCAAGTCATTTGGAAATCATTGTGACATTCATGATGTTACATTATACATTTTTTCATGCATTATTTTATATCACCAACAAAATCATTGCAAATATGTGAAAATAAAGTCCTAGATAAAAGTATAATGCATTATCTCTGTATTACATTATCAAACCTAAAATATGAAAAAGATGAATTTTTGTCTTAGGCCATATTGGAATTGCTGTACCGGATGTCTATGCTGCCTGCAAGCTGTTTGAAGAGAATGGAGTGACCTTTGTAAAAAAGCCAGATGATGGTAATTTCTTTTATATTATCCTGGGATTATTTGAATCACACTGCAACAAACTATTTTAGTGTCACAGATGCTAATTTAGAATTTTTATATTTGCATGTGTTCTCAATAGCATACTAACATACTACTCTTACTATTTCTGCATTATGTAATATATATATATATATATATATATATATATATATATATATATATATATATATATATATATATATATACACAGTGGGAATCGGAAGTTTGGGCACCCCTTGCAGAATCTGTGAAAATATGAGTAATTTTCAAAAAATAAGAGAGATCATACTAAATGCATGTTATTTTTTATTTAGTACTGTCCTGAGTAAGATATTGTGCATAAAAGATATTAACATTTAGTCCACAAGACAAAAAAAACCCTTTCCAGCAGTGAATTTATGATTTTGAGATGCACCTTATCACACTGAGGACATTTGAGGGACTCAAACACAACTATTTAAAAAGATTCAAACATTCACTGATGCTCCAGAAGGAAACAAGATGCATTAAGAGCTGGGGGGTGAAAACTTTTGGAATTTGAAGATCAAGGTAAATTGTACTTAATTTGTGTACCGGGAAACATACAAGTATCTTCTGTTGCTTACGAAGGGCAGAACTAAATGGAAAAACATTATATTTCAACAAAATAAGACAAATTTGGCCATCTTCATTGTGTTCAAAATCATAAAGTCACTGCTGGAAAGGGTTCAAATATGCAAAGATGCTGGAAAACTGAAGAACTGAACTGAAGAATCTATATATATATATATATATATATATATATATATATATATATATATATATATATATATATATATATATATATATATATATATATATATACTGTATATAATGTGCACAGTATGCACATTTTCTACATGTAATAGTATTTTGTTTAATAAATAAACTTGGATTAAAAATGCAAAATAACCGTGTTTGATTTCCAGATATTCAGTGTCAGTTAACTTACTGAAGTACTTGCTGTTTTATTTATTTCATGTTTGTTTAACTGTGTCTGTCTTGCCAGGTAAAATGAAGGGCCTGGCCTTTATTCAGGATCCTGATGGTTACTGGATTGAGATTCTCAGCCCCAACAACATGGTGTCCATCACTTCTTAAAGACTGTTGTCCGGCTGTGACCTGATCAGAAGACACTAGTTTTGATAATCAAGGACAGATGGGGGATTGTTCTGTGGACAGCATGGAAAGCATTGCACAATCAAGACTGATGATATCTGACATTTACATTGTAAAAAAAAAAAAAAAAAAACATTCCCTAACCCTAAATGTTTACATGACTAAAATGCAATATTTTTTTAAGTGATGCAGACCCCTCCGTAGAGTCTTTAAAACTGTCTTTATTTGTTAAAATAAAGTAAAGCAAGTATTTTCCGTCTCTTTTTTGTTGTTGTTGTTGTTGACTATTTGAAGAAGTCTGTAGTATGTTTGTTTCAGGAGGATACAATCTAGGTATGTATACCTCATTTAAAATTCATCTTAAAGGAAATGGAGCAGCAAACATGTCAGAACACGTGGTTTACGCTGAACCAGGTTTAAGAAGATTCAGTACTCAAACAGCTGATGTACGTTAAATTCAAGCAGAGTTGGCTGTCAGGAAAAGCTGAGAAACACTCATGTGTGGTTACAAAATGGGGTTTGGCAAAATTAGGAATCTTGCTGGACAGCAATCCAACCAGTTCTTAAATTTGTGTCATGATAAACAAGACAGATGGTAACATAAGCATTCTTCCTCTTGAGAAGCGGTATCAGTTTAGTTATTCCAAAAAAACTATTAAAATTAGTTTAATGTCTGTCTGCCAGAGCAGATCAGGTTTTAGTCGTAAAGCCCCCTTTTTTTGAGCCTTCTACATTTTATGCAGCAAGAACAATGAAACATTGAGCTGAGATTCATAGCTTATAACATCTTAATTATAAAAGTTTTTGTTTAATGCATATTTTAACTTTAAGTTATTTAAAGACTCCTGCAAATTCAAGTTTCTTTGTGATTGTAAGAGAACTTCGTCCTATTATATTTATTCATGTAATTATGACAGATATCGTCCTGGGACAGGCCTTGACTTCTGTTCTCTGTAGAGGACATTGTATTTTAGTGAATCTCAGTTTTAAGTCTGGATGTCCTGTTCAGAGATATCAGATGTTTAGAAGTTTGATTGGAAACACTCCCTTTCCCTTGTCTTCAAATATGACTGATATCGACAGAATGATCAGCTGTAGCAATCTTATGAAAATATGTTTTAATTCTCATTGAAATATGGCTAATTGTCATATTGTTTGTGGTAAACAAACCAATGAGGAAAATGTGATGGTTTCTAATCAGAATATTATTTTTTTTTGTTTTGAAACTGGGCATCATTTTCATCCATGTCTTCCGTAGAGGAAACCAGGACAAATGGCATGTTGGGGAGACAATTCAATTGGGAAAGAAATGATAGATAAATATTCCTATGAAATATGAGATATTCTCATGAAAATGTTGCCAGGTTATTACTCCCATTATTACATTTCTTTTTTCATTATGGTTTTAACGCATTAATTTTCAAATTAGATACATTGTATAGAATTGGAATACCCTTTTATGGACATTTTATGCACATATTCCATAAAAATAGTATTATCAAATCATTATTTTATAGCTTTCATAAAAGAATTCTGGAGAATCATCTTTATACAAAGTTTGGCTAAAATTAGTTTTATATATATATAATTATTATTTTTTTCTTTCTGGTTCTCACGAGCATGTAAAGCATTATTCCTCCTCCATCCACTAGAGGCGCTGCGTCATTAACACGTCACGTAACGTCCGGCTACCTTAAAAACATCCGGTAGGTGTTTATGCCGTGGAACAGATGGAGCCGTAGCTCTAAATAAATGTGTATTTAACATATTTAATTTAAGTATATATTTGACATATATTCACTGGAATCAATAAAGGTTTCTTCAAGGTATATTCTGCCGGAGACAGTTTGAATCTGCCTTAGTGTGGGTGAGTGTTGTTGGCCTACAGACATATTCTCGTTATGATTGAGTTTTCAGAATCAGAAATCAGAAATAACTTTATTTCTAGCTATGTTTACTTATACGAAGAATTTGTTTGGGTGACAGAAGCTTCCAGAGTGCAACAGAATGACAGTGACAAGACACATATAATAAAAACAAATACAAATTTAAATAAGTAAATAGGAAATATATATATATATATATATATATATATATATATATATATATATATATATATATATATATATATATATATATATAATACACAATAGATGATATTTGTGTGTACATGTGTGTTATGTAGAAATGCAAGGAAATATAATAAGAAGTGTGTAATGATAACACTATGATAACATCACATTTTTCTAATGCAATCATGCTTTATTTAATAGTTTTTAACTAACTAACAGAGCAATATATCATTCATCTTGTGACTGACATTGAATGATCTCATTGATGTTCTGATGTATGTTGATTTAGTGACAAATATCTTTAGTGCTGAGGTGTTTAATCATAGTGATTAGACCATTTATGCATTTTTCTTCTTTTATGTATATCGTATTTGAAGCTTTAAGAGTGTTAACTAATATTTATCAAACTCTATAAATTACGTTTTTGTGAAATTGTATTAACTATGATTAAGTGTTTTAAAATAAAACAAACCAGCTTAAACCATTTTTAAAATAAATACACCAACAGTATAGAAAGTGACCGATGAAGGGGGAAACTGATATATTAAGACCTATGAATAGCAAAAAAAATGTCCTGTCCAGTAGGAATCTCTCATTGTACCATGGTCAGATTGTCAAATTTGTTCTCCGACAGTGATCATGAGCGACAGTCATCCTCTTCGTCCGTTGAGCTCCGCGTCTGAGATCGATCACCTCCATCTCCTTTCAGAGCAGCTCGGCGCTTTAGTTCCCGGTGAAGAGTACAGCGACGTCACCTTCGTGGTGGAGGAGAAGCGCTTTCCTGCACACAGAGTCATTCTAGCGGCCCGCTGCCAGTATTTCAGGTCATTTGAGAGATGCTGCATGTCTATTGAGACATTTCTTGAGAGAAATAAAAAATTGCTTATGATAAGAACAGAATCCACATGGTACCAAAGTGAAGCTGGGTCCTTCTGTAAAACACATGCTTTATCCATTTTTTAATTCAAATTTCTGTGTGATTTTTAACATTGAGAGAAATAATGAGACAAATGTGATGCAGTTATTTGTTATAAATAGAATTGGGTCACCTGAAGCTACATTAATAGATTTTGGTAACACTTTACAGTAATATTACAGTAATTTGTCTGCAGTATTTATTAATCTTGTTAATGTTAAGTAATATGAATATAGCTAGTTCATCTTATTTCAGGTCACAACATGTACAACTTTTAAAATTAATAATGTATGAGAAAGTGTTTTAAATGAACTAAGATTAATAAATGGCTTAGAAATGTGTTTTTCAATCGTTAATATAGTTAACAAGTTTACAAATTATTGTAAAGTATTCCCTAAATTTGTACATGCATCAGGATAGAATTATCGATTTAGAATGAGAATTTGATGCTTATATTTAAAAAAAATGTAATTGTTTTCTACACAAAATCATAAAATCAAAAATAAATAAATAAATAAATAAAAATACAAGAGCTTTGTTTACATTATAAAAACATCAGCTATTCTTTGTGAATCATTTTGTTACACATATTGATGAGTGACACATTTTGAGCCACATAACAGTGTCAGTGTTGCAAAGAGAGTTTTTGTAGAATATTAATTTCTTGTTAATAAAACAGGCTTTGTAACCTAACCTTGGTGAAATTCTTCCTTCATTTCAACCTCTTTCGTTCTGACTCCTCAGGGCTCTGCTGTATGGAGGGTTGAGAGAGTCCCGGGACCAGGCGGAGGTTAGGTTGGAGGAAACACGTGCCGAGGCTTTTTCTCTCTTGTTGCGGTACCTGTACACGGGCCGAGCCACCCTGAGTGCAGCCAGGGAAGAGACTCTGTTAGATTTCCTGGGGTTGGCGCACCGCTATGGCCTCCAACCACTAGAGGGCTCCATATGTGAGTTTCTCCGCACTTTATTGAGCACACAAAACATCTGTCTGGTGTTTGACGTGGCTAGTCTGTACTGTCTGAACGGCTTGGCCGAGGCCTGCATGGCCTACATGGATCGTAACGCCATCAAAGTGTTGAAGTCAGACGGCTTTCTCACACTTTCAAAGGTGAGTGATAGAAAATAAGATCATTTTAAAACATAACGGTTATGATTAATACATAATATGCAGTGCTGGGGGTAACGCATTACAAGTAACGCAAATTATGTAACCAGATTACTTTTTTCAAGTGACTAGTAAAGTAACACATTACTTTTTAATTTACAAAAAAATATCTAAGTTAACATTTCTTCTTTTTTTAATTGCTGAAGAGAGTTGAGCTTTCTTCTTCTGTGCTCTACTGTACAGATGGGAATTTACATTTCCTTCATCCTGAGGCTTTTGGTGGGAAAGGGCTTTTACATTTGCCAAAAATATAACTTTTTATATTAAAAGCAAAGAAGCAAGCACAGCCCAGATTTAAAAAGTAACGCAAAAGTAACGTAATGCATTAATTTCAATAGAAAGTAACTAAGTAATTAGTTACTTTATTTAGGAAGTAATGCAATATTGTGATACATTACTTTTCAGAGTAAAGAGTTCCCAAACACTGATAACATGGCTGTTCTTCCTCTTCTTCCTCTCTGCAGTCTGCCCTGTTGACTGTTGTGAGGAGAGATTCCTTCGCTGCAAGTGAGAAGGAGATATTTCAGGCCCTCTGTCGCTGGTGTCACCACAACGGCAATGGCCCAGAAGCGAAGGAAGTGATGTCAGCAGTGCGCCTGCCCCTGATGACCCTCTCTGAAATGCTGAATGTGGTTCGTCCCTCGGGCCTCCTCAGCCCGGACGACCTGCTAGATGCCATACAGACCCGCTCGGAGAGCAGAGACATGGACCTCAACTACCGCGGCATGCTCAGTGCGTTTACTTCTCTCCGCTCATCAGTCTGTAGATACATAGGTCAAAAAGGAGACGTCACAGTTTGGCGTCCGCATCAAATTCAATTACAAAAATGATTTTTATACACATCGAGTGTCTGCTTTAATGTTTCAAATTATATATATGAAAATAAAATGTCAAAGTATGGGTGAAATAATGTTGTTCCATAATAGACATATTTATGTAAAAATGTAATAACATCACACTTTTTTTCATAGTTTGGCTGGTCCTGCGACTTGAACCGTCTCATTACTGTCTCCAGCCGCCAGAGGGCGCTCTATGCTGCTCATTTCTCCTGTAGTCTACCACTGAGCAGCGTAGAGCGCCCTCTCGCGGCTGTAGATGGTAATGTTTTCTCTTGGTGCTTGGTTCTAAATAAATGCGACTTATACTGAAGTGCGACTTATAGTCTGAAAAATATAAACAATTTATTATGCTAAATTTGAGGTAATACTTTATTTTCTTTAAAGGGATACTCCACCCCAAAAGGAAATTTGTGCCATTAATCAAAAATGTCAAATGTTTCCACTGCTGTGCTGTGTGTTGTAGTCCCCGAGGAGAACATTGCCACTATGAAGCACGGCGCTGTGGTGGTGAAGGGTGAGATGAAGTCTACTCTTCTGGACGGAGACACGCAGAACTATGATCTGGACCATGGCTTCTCAAGACACCCCATAGAAGAAGACGGACGGGCCACTGGCATCCAGGTCCGTTTGGGTCAATCCTTCATCATCAACCACATACGTCTACTGCTGTGGGACAAGGACAGCAGGTAATGCAATATTAAAGAAATAAATCCTTCCAACATTAATTACCTTTATGTCTTTCTAAACACAAAAGAGATTTTTTATGCTTCTCTTTTTCATATAATTTAAAGGGAATGAGAATAGATGCTGATGAGTTCCACCTGTATAATAGCTTTGGATACAAGGCACAATAACTAATCATCATCCTTGTTAAACTTGGCTCATTTTAAATATGCAATATACTTTTTGTTATATGTACCATGCAGGCATATTATTTCTCTCTCTTATCTGCAGGTCATACTCGTACTATATCGAGGTGTCTATGGATGAGCTGGACTGGGTGCGTGTGGTGGATCACTCCAAGTCCCTGTGCCGCTCCTGGCAGCATCTTTATTTCCCAGCACGAGTCTGCAGGTACAACATGTTACACAAAACCATCTTTGAAAAACATTATATTGTTGTACAACTTCCTCTTTTGAAAAAATCAAGACAATTACATTGAAATGAAGGCAAGGCAAAAAAGAGCTTTTGCATTCACAAATCAAATTTTTGTTCCAGGTGATTTACTTCTTGCCCAGTGATATAAAAATCCCCAAAGTGTGATTTTTGTATGCACATTTGTATGTAGAATATAAATGTAATGGATTCTTTGATGAATAGCAAGTTCAGAACGGCAGCATTTCATTGAAATAACAATTTAAAAACCTTTACTATTACTTTTGTTCAATTTAATGCATTAATCTCATGCATAACACATAAAAGAATTACTGTGTTTTAAGATGTTATATTGCTAACTATTGTCTGCGTTCGTTAACATCTCTGGTTTGCTTTTTTATTCAGGTTTATTCGTGTTGTAGGGACACATAACACTGTCAACAAAGTGTTTCACTTAGTGGCTCTGGAGTGCATGTACACACACCAACCTTTTACCTTGGAGAAAGGCCTTCTGGGTAATGCAGTTTTTTTTATTTTCAGGAAGTTACTCCTACATATCAGCTTGGCTACTGAAACTCATGTCTCCTTGCAGTTCCCAGAGAGAACGTGGCGACCGTGCAGGGATGTGCTAGTGTGATCGAGGGTGTGAGTCGCAGCAGAAACGCCCTGCTCAATGGGGACACAAGCCACTATGACTGGGACTCGGGATACACCTGCCACCAGCTGGGCTCTGGAGCCATCGTTATCCAGCTCGCTCAGCCTTACATGCTGAGCTCAATGCGGTACGAGAGCTTATGTTCAGGGTTCAGTAGAAGTTAAAGGTTATAATTCTGTCATGATTTATTCACACTCATGTCAATGCGGCATGAACATAAAAAATTATGCTTAGATGATAATAAAGTAAATTCACAGACTCTGTCCAGCTCATAAAATTAAACAGAAGTATCATAAAAGTAATGGAACAGTGAATGGAACAAACAGAAATTGAATCCGTTATTTGTCAAAAAACCTGCTCTGCCACAGATCTCAAATCTAATTACAGTGGAACCAAAAGCACTTACAGTGGAAGTAAATAGAAAAAAAAGAAAGCAAGGCAATTTAATAAATGATACAATACACACAGTTTCAAAATTTCAATTTTATTTACATAGCACTATTAAACACAACAATAAAACATTTCAATAAGACAATACATAATAATACTATAAAAACAGTACAGTAGAAAATTCTCAGTTTTAAAATGCTAAATCAAAAAGGTAAGTGTAGCCAAAAACGTAGCCGCAAGACTAAAACATTAAACAGACTCAAGGACTAAAATGACAATCCTACTGACAAAATTATGATTTGGAGAACATCTGGAAGAGTAAGCAAAAGTAAATTAGAATCTTCTTTAAAATCACCCCAGATTCAACTTTAAATAAAAATAAAACCTGATTAATATCACCATGAATTGTAGAGGCCCAGAGTAATGCTAAATTATTAACATCAAGACTTACCGGTAATAGGAAAACTGACATTGTAAATGCATAACAGCAGAAGTGTGCTAGGTCTTTTGGGTGTGGTTTCTAAACTTCTCTTGAACTTTCATTGACTTAACATGTTGTGGTGGGATTATAAACAAGAATAATTGGTGGGAGAATGAACAAGTTTTTTTCTCATTACAGGTTAACCTGTATTTAATGTGGTCTGGCTTGTAATTACATTTTTACTTTGGACAGTTTCTAGACATCCACATTTTTGTTCAAAGGAATAATTTTCCTTCCTTCAAGTTATATTTACCCTTGAATGCCTTTCAGAACTGATGTTTTGACTCTGTCTTGAAATCTGTGTGTTTATAGGTTGCTGTTATGGGACTGTGATGAGAGGAGCTATAGTTATTACGTGGAGCTGTCCACAGACCAGCAGCATTGGGTGGAGAGTTGGTAGACTGCACTAAGGTGGCGTGTAGGTCAGTGTATTCTTTTTTTATCATCTCATTATTCACCCTGTTTTATCATTTTTATGTTATATCTTCCCAGTGTTTATGTTATAATTGTAAAGGTTGTTTTCGCATGTAATTCCTACAGGTCGTGGCAGACCTCTAACATTTGACAGACAGCCTGCATCCTTTTATTCGTATTGTGGGAACTCAAAACACAGCTAACGAGGTGAGTGCTCTCTGGACACTTTCTGTGACTCTTTCCAGCTTCACTTCAAAGGAATACTTCACCCAAAAAGGAAAATCGGATGAACATATTCCTCTATGCTTTCTCCGCTAGGTCTTCCACTGCGTTCACTTTGAGTGCCCCGCACAGGTGGACATGGTTGTTAAAGAAGGAAGACCTGGACCAGATCAGCTCAAACCAGAATGCAGCTCCCAGAACTCAAATTCACAGAGCCTGATGTCCCAAAAACCCTCCATGTCTCCGCCTATATAGACTGTGGATGGAAGTATGAAAAGACACACTTGAGACACTCATCTTGAAAAGTTGTGTTCTCAAGGTTACGTGCTGCTAAAAAAAGAACTCTTTATATTTATAATGAGAAAAACTTGAGCTGATTATAAGATGATGGTGAATATAAGAATGACTGTCACGTGCACTTATTTTATTACGTTCAGATAACTTTAAAAAACATTATAATAAAAGTATTACAGACCTAGTGTTTTTTAAATACTCTCAGTTATTAGACATCT